>NC_071258.1:22101202-22366202 GCF_023375685.1 Ictalurus furcatus
AATAAGTGATAGTAAATGAGCATATGAGCCAATTGGTAAGGCAGAGTCCATAAAGAGTCTTCTTTATTAATAATATGAGAAACAGATTAAAAAAAAAATAAAAAATTTTTGTGCTCCAGACAGGATTCTTTTTATTCAGCTTGTTAGAAGAGACTTTGGGGGTTCTGGAAATACCTTCACAATCAAGGTGTTATTTAACATGTTTGTGTGGTAAATCCTTAACTTCCTGATAAATATGGAAGTATGTTTCTGCCATAGAGGGGAGAAAGGTAATTTAACTTTTTTTCACAATTGTGACTTTATGTCTTACAATTGACTTTTTTCTTAGAATTGGTGAGTTTAAAATCTCGCAATTCTGACTTTATTTCTCTCAATTTTGAGTTTATATTTCACAATTCTGACTTTTTTTCCTCGCATTTTAGACATGCACTTGATGCAGTACCAGAAATGTGACTAACTTCACGGTAACTTCTGGTTTTCCTTGGCTGACTAGCTGGTGAGTGTTGTTCCTACTGTAATGTAGCCTATTTATAGAGAATGATTGATGCTTTATCTGTGCATTCATTGTAACTCACTGAATGTCAATAGACGTTTAAATTCAAGTAAAAAAAAAAAATCAGAATTGCGCGATGTAAAGTAAGCAATTGTGAGAAATAAAGTATTTTATTTATTTATTTATTCCTCCATGGCAAAAACAAGCTTATAAATCGATAAATCATTTATTAAGTTTAAATTTTATTTGTTGTAAACTGTTCCATCTTGTAGGCTCAAGTGAAAGTTTAGTGGAGTGGAATATCCTCAGTCTTCAAAAAACAAGGTATGAATGTATGCCTGAAATACTGTTGGTAAATAGAATGCTTAATTTTATTAGCAATGTACCTAAGGGTTCCCTCGGCCTCCTACTGCAGAGACTGGCTGTCTTATCTGAGAGACTAATTATATGTAACTGCAGTGAATCGGCTTGCAAATCAAAATTATACGCAAGTCATATTTAATTTATTTATTCATTTTCATATGATTCATTACATGTGATTCATTTACATGTGATTCATTTTCATGTGGTTCATATACATGTGGTTCATATACATGTGATTCATATTCATGTGATTCACATTCATGTGATTCATTTTCATGTGATTCACATTCATGTGATTCATTTTCATGTGATTCATTTACTGATTTGCTTCTCTTTAAATCCAGTTTTTAGACTGTGATACTACAAAGGTCTTCCAAATTATTACTTGCCACACTGTAATGAGATAACCCCAGTAAAATTGCCTTGAATTCTATAATATAATTTGTTCACCATATTAGGTTTAAATCCTCTAAAAACAGATTCGCAATTGACTAACATTACTCCGTTCCAGTTCACATCCTTCAAAGCACTGGCATGTTTTGTTTACTCTAACAATCCCCCAAACACACACACACCCAAAGTCTCCATAAAAAAAATGAGACAGCAGTGTTTCCCACAATAACCAAAAGTTGTCCACAATGTGAAAACAACTCAGAGAGTAAGCTGAACTAACCAAAAAAATTACCAAGACAAAAAGTTCCAGTAAGAGAAAAAGCCCCTACTGACTTCAAGTCTGATAAACAGTCTGTGCACAATAACAAATATAATTTCCTTAACTTTTAAAGACTTGTAACAAATAATATAACAGTGTAGGACCTAAAGCCAAGGAAAAAACACTAATAAAATTAAATAAACAGTAACTCTAACCCAGTCAGAGCATCAAACAGAGAACCACATTAATACCGAAGTAGATTTAAGAGGAGTGAGTCCACAAAATCTAGGCGAAGTAATGCAACGACAATATCTTCAATAAAATCCAAATACTGTAAGAGCTGGAAGGCCGAGTGCAAAGAATAAAAATAAAAGAAGAGCGAAAAAGACGCCACTGTGTAGGTGATGCAGTTCACCCCGATATCAAGAGTTTAACATAGTCTCCTGCTTCCTCCGCTGAAATAAAATCCTTCTGAACACCGTTATATGTAATGCGAAGCCGAGCTGGGTGAAGTATTCCATAGCGAGCGCCCTCAATACCATGAAGTTGACGCCGAACCTCATTAAACGCGGCCCGGGCCCGTGCTATCTTGCCTGTGTAGTCAGGGAAAACGGAGATGGTTAAACCCCTCACCTTTAATCTCTCGCACGGCGTAAAATGTCAACACGGTCCACTGTGATAGTGGAATCTGCACACAATAGCTTGTGGTCTTTCACCAGGCTTGGGCTTCGGCTGAAGGGTCCGGTGGGACCCGTCGAAAACCGGCTCCTTCTCCAGACCAAACGCCTCTTTTAACAAGGCCGCTACTGCAGCAGTTGTACATGTGTCAGCACCCTCTGGAACTCCCAGAATCCGAATGTTATTGCACCGTGACCTCGACTCCAAATCCTCACATTTATTCTCTAATTGAGTCACGGTGCAGTGAGAGACTCGATAGTAGTCTTCATTTGAGCTAATGTCATGCGGTGCAACCGAGAGAGCGTGCTCCGTTTCCACAACAGTACCTTTCAGTGTTGATATGGTAGCCTCGGTAACGACTTTATCACTAGCCAGCTGTGTTTTCACGGCCTGCAGGTCAAGCTGAACAGGCAGACAGCGCAACCCTGAAAGTCTCCTGGAGCTCCTTTTCAAAAATATCGGCGATGTCCTTCCTCAGTAAAGCCAACAGTTTCGAGCCTGAGTGCGGCGAAGTCAAAGTCACCGCTCGGCGACACGGATTCAGGGAAGAAGGAGACTCGCTCGCGGCGCGCACACTTGGCGTCAGTCGTGTCTGAATGCTACCACGGGTTTTCATGTTCTTTCCAGACATTTTAACGTACCACAAAGTTAAAAGTGCAAACAAGGAAACGGAATAAAATAAGTCAAAATCTATTGTATGACCGAAAAGCGCAAATTAATTACAATTTTAATCAAGATCAGCAGGAACCTCCAACTTCACATCCTAATCCATCGAACTCCAAATTCGAATCCCGAAATTATACTAAGTCAAATCAATAATACTAGACACACTTGAGTTTAAAAAAAAAAACAAAAAAAACAAAAAAAAAAAACTACATTACTAGTTTAGGGGCCATCAAAATGTCATAGAATATGCAATTGTCACATGAAAGAGTAAATGTTTTGACCCATATTTTGGTTTAAACTAATCATAAGTTGTGACAGAGTTTCTAAGGAGTTATTTATGTTAAGCAAATTTAACTCCATTTGTTTGCAAAGAAATCTTAGCAGATACATGTGCTTGCACACATTTGATGGGATAATGCAACACCTTGCTGAAAATTAAGCCATATTTTATGAACACTGTTGTAATGAACAGTAGGTTGAATTTTTTAGTGCAGTGCTAATGTTGAATTGAATGCTGCTTACTCTAAAAAAAAATTAAAAAAAAAAAAAGGAAAAAAAAACAAGTGTTATTTACATTTCAGGGTGCAGGTGATTCAATGGAGTAGAAGTGCAAGTTGTGTTCTGTATCTTAGAGACCCGGGCAAAATTATTTAGGCACTGCCATTTGCAGCATAGCCATTATTCAAGAATTAGCCCCCTTCCTTGTCTCTATGACAGATGTATTTGTACTTTTCAGTCATTTAATGCAATGAAAGCTCATTTGTCACAGCCTCATAATGATGCAGGCAGAGCAGATAGAGAAGTTGAAGCACATGCATATATTTCATGCTGCATGTGTAACTTTAAGCAGCCCTTTTCGGAGGTAACACTGTTTAGTAATTTGAGAAGTAATTACGAAAGCATGAGATGGTAGCATGTGCATTCAAGAACTGTAATTACCGAACAAATGTATACTCTTCATTTAACACACAAAAAATTAGAAAACATGTAGGTAGTTCAGACTTGTATGATAATGTTGTGTCAGCAGAGAATGATAGTACTCCACTAACATATTGTGCTGACTGTGTTGTTGAAGGACTTCTGTGATCTTTCTGAGGTTGAGAGTCAATGTGACACTGACAATTTGAGGGCCCAGTTGCAACATAACTTAGCATCATTATTTCTAAAGATGCAAACTGTCCTTCACGTATCTGACATGGCAACTCAGGAAATAATAGAGCATTTGTCTCAAATATTTTCCCTGACCCAACCCCTCATCAAGAAGACTATTAAAGAAGTCTTACAGAGTCATGACATTTTTGCTACTGAAACAACTCTAGATTAGGTAGTGTTACGACCCCGGTCTAGGGTCGAGGTGTAACATAAAAAGTATAAACAACAAAAAATCAGATTTAGAAATAATGAGGTCAACACATGTGTCTTTCAAATCTTTGAATCTTACAAATTTAATGATTACAAGAAAAATATTCCAAAACAAACAGAATCACTCCGAAAGTACAACTCTTCAGGGCTGGGCAAGGCCAAAATAATAAACAAAACAGTCACTATCAATTTAACTAACCTAACATAAAAAAGGGTATGAAAATACAGAATCTAACCTGACTCCCTAACTGAGTCAAAAACAGCAAACAAAAGATAGACCCCAAAAATAAATGGCACCCAACCCCTACAGCTTTCGTGACAGTAAGAAAAGAAATATTTACAATGAAAGATATATTTACAATTCAGGCATACATACAGCCACAACATAAGACAAAAGAGGGGAATGGGACAACACAATATCTTACCACTCACTTCTTTCACTCGTACACAATACAAGAAGCAAGCGATTTCACTCAAACACCAGGAAAAATATTCACTACTCAATCGTATGCACGTAATCACAGACACACCACACGTCTGCATTCCTTACGACATAACGTTCTTCCTCCTTTTTAAAAGACATAATATCTTCACCTCTCCAATCCCCGTGCACCACGTCAGCACATCGAATTAGGGCGGTGTGAACATGAGAGAGCGAAACAGGGGAGGGAGGGAGAGAGAACACACACCCACACAATACGTCTCCTGACGTAACAGGTAGTCAGTGCTGTTATGGACAGTAATATTTTTGCCAGTGCAACAGCTAAATGCGAGGTGTTTTCTTCAACCAAGAGACGAAAAATTACCCTGTAGTAATGCCTGTACAATATGTGCCAGAGGCAGAACATACAGCAGTGCACATTTCCATTCTTGAGATGACCCAGCAAATGTTCAGACATACTGACATTCTTTACAAAATTAAATAAATAAAGACAGTACAAAAAGGTCAGTATGTGAGCCACCAAGATGGCTCATATTTTAAAGATAATGAATTATTGTCTTCCTCAGAGGCGCTGAAACTACCTCTCATTTTGTACATTAATGATCTTGAAATAGCAAATCCACTTGGCACATCAAGGAAAATCCACAAGCTAAGTGCAGTGTACTGGGTATTTGCTGATCTCAGCCTTGAATATGATTCAGCTAGCAGCACTGTGTAAAGTTTCAGACATTCAGAGATTTGGCTATGGAAAAGCACTTGGTCCTATGTTACAAGACATTTGTACTCTTGAACAAGATGGTGAATTCACTGAGTCCATTGGTAAGGCAGTTAAGGGCACTGTCATGTGTGTGGTGTTTGACAATCTTGCAGCCCATGCTTTAGCAAGTCTTTCAGAGACAAATATTTTTGCAGGTTCTGCACACCGTGCGCCCCTCATGATATATTATACGAACTTAATTAACTTAATTGTACCCACTGCCAATATTCAAAATTCGGGAAGCAATAATGAGTACAACCCTCTAATGGAAAACATTCACTCACCTGATATCCGAGATTCGCAAATGGAAAATGTACCGTCGCCTGATATCCAAGATTCTCAAATGGAAATCATACCGTCGCCTAATATTCAAGATGAGCAAGATGGCAATGGGTTAGATCCTAATATCCAAGATGAGCAAGATGGTGATTGGATAGATTCTAATATTAGGATAATTAATCGTGACAGATAATTAATCTGTCTGATAATTAATCGAAGGTGAATATTCTATGTGTGAAACGGGATTCTACTGCGATAAATGTAATTGTGTGATACCAAAGCAACCTTTTAAAGGTAAAGAACATGTGTGCGCCAATTCCAAATGCATACTCTGTGGCCAAAAACTCGATGCAGATATTGAGCATAGATGTTTTATACGGCCGGCTAGGAAAGAACGTTAGGAAGAAGGCTAGGAAGTGTTTTATGATTTCGAGACTAGACAGGAAACAGGAACTCATGTAGCTATTTTCCCATGCTGTATTGGGGCAGTGGTGGCTTGGAGGTTAAGGTTCTGGGTTACGAACCAGAAGGTTGGGGGTTCAAGCCCCCGCACTGCCAAGTTGCCACTGTTGGGTCCTTGAACAAGGTCCTTAACCCTTTCTGCTCCAGGGGCACTGTATCATGGCTGACTCTGCACTCTGAACCCAGCTTCCTAACATGCTGGGGTATGCAAAGAAAATAATTTCTCTGTGCTTTAATGTATATGTGACCAATAAAGAATCATTATTGATTTTGAGGGAAAGGAGTGGGTGGCTGAAGGGGATTAATGCATCAGTGCCTTCTTTAAAAGTTTCGTTGTAATACATACAATGGTTATACGTTTATCGCACATAATGCTAGAGGGTTCGATTCATACCTTTTCTTAAATCATTTAGTGAAAAAAGTAATCATGCCCGAAATCGTAGCGCAAGGCTGTAAAATTTTGTGTTTCATCCATTCCGCGTTTCACCAGTCCTACATTGATAGCCTATCATTCTTACCCATGAAGTTGAGCGGTATCCCTACAGCCATGGGATTTTTAAAAAGCAAGAAAGGCTATTTTCCCCATTTCTGGAACACCATAGAACATCAGGATTACGTAGGACCATATCCTGATCCTAAGTTTTACAGTGTAGATGGCATGATGCCTAAGCATAGAGTGGAATTCTATAAGTGGTACAGAACGGTTTCTGACAAAGTCTTTGATTTCAAAAAATAGATGGCAGAATACTGTCTGAACGACATAGACATTTTGAGAAAGGGCTGTTTAGCTTACAGAGATGAAATTCTGAAAAGTACAAAGGTCCTATCATCATTTATCGTGACTTTAAACCACTGAAATATTACTTCGATATCGTCAGAGCAAAAGTATTACCACCTAGGGGTCTGTGGGCACCTGTTCTCCCATTTCATGTAAAAAAAGCAAACTCCTCTTTCCTCTATGTAGAATGTTCACTGAGCAGCAACAAAAACAATGTGATCATACAGATCAGGAGAGAGCTCTTACTGGAACATGGGCTTCTGTCAAAATTGAGAAAGCTGTCAAAAGGTTACAAAATTCTAAAAGTGTTTGAAGTGTGGCATTTTTCTAAAAGCTTTTTACCAAATATATTAAAATGTTCCTCAAGACCAAACAGGGTGGTTCAGGATATCCATCCTGGGTCATTGATGAATCCTCTAAACGTGAGTACATTTGCAAATATAAGGAGAACAAAGGGATCAAGTTGGATCCAAACCTGCCAAAAGATCCATGGCTAAACTTGTGCTAAATTCGTTGTGGTGTAAGATGTGTCAAAGACCAGACAGATCAAACACGACCTTAATCCGTGATCCTGCTTAGTTTTTACCGTTCATGTTTTCCGATATTTATAATGTGAGCCAGTTCTCTTTTTTGAATGAGAAGATGGCAATGGTGCAGTGGTGGTATGCAGACGAGAGACTGATTAAACCACTGAATGCTAATGTATTCATCTGCATTTTCACTACAGCATATGCTAGACTTGAACTATACAATTTGATGGATCGATTGAATCAGCTTTGTTTGTACACAGATACCGACAGAGTCATTTTTAAAAGTAAGGAAGGTGACCGGATGCCACCCTTAAGCGATTACTTGGGTGGTCTTACCAGTGAACTAGATGATGCCGATCAAATCGTAGAATTCGTAAGTGCTGGCCCTAAAACCTACAGTTACAAAACCGTAAAAGCAAAAACACCTATGAAAGCTAAGGGCATTACTTTAAATTGTATCAATTCTGAAGTTGTCAATTTGAAATCATTAACAGACCTGGTGGACGAGCGAGTGAAAAATCCGGATCAAACCATAACCTCGCGTATCCAAATCATGAGAGATAAAAAGGGGTTTCATTTGAGAAACAAATCACAGTTAAAAAGGTTCACGGTTGTGTACAATAAGCATGTTTTATTACCTGATTTCACAAGTCTCCCTTATGGTGATTAAGACTATTCATGTATATATGCTGTAGCGAGCTTAGACAGCGATGGGCTGAGCACAGACACACAGGAGGCAGTTTCTGAGGCAAACATGCAGAGTTTATTTAGGTGCAGTGAGGGTGTGAGGTGCACAGGAGGTGCAGGGGGGTGAAGTGCTCGGGTGCCGGTGTCATCTATGGGGCTGACGGGGCTGTGCTGGAGGCTTTCCAAGTGGCTGCAGCCCCATTCTGCAGTCGGCCAGCACCGCGGGTGAAGCCAGGGGCCAAAACCTCTGTTTCCTCCGTTTTCTCTGCAAAAAACAAAAGACAGGTTATCATGCATGCCTCGGGGGCTCTCTCTCCCTTTGCGAGTGGAGGATCGCCCTTTTATACTCTCCCGTCGGCTGCTGGATGATGGAGAATTGCTGCGCTGTTCATTAGCTGGCAGCCGTGTGTGTGTTGGCGGCCCCACCCCGCGGCCACATGCTCTCCGGCTGTCCAAAACCTTAGTGGTGCTGAAGTGGAGCTGTCTCTTAAGCACCACAGCAACAGTCACGGGAGGAGCGCTCTTTACTTCTTGTGTGCCAGCCGCTGGTCTGTCGCCACAGTACCTCCCCACCCCCAGCTCCGAGCACACTGCCGCTGTGTGTCGGGCCCATAGTACCGTGAGAGTCCATCTGTGTTCCCATGTTGGGTTCCCGCCCGGTGCTGGACCTGGAAAAAATCCTGCAATGAGAGGAACCATCGTGTTACCCTGGCGTTAGTGTCTTTAGCCTTGGCCATCCATTGCAGAGGAGCGTGGTCTGTCACCAGGATGAAGTGCCGACCGGCCATGTAGTAACACAGCTCCTCGATGGGCCACTTTATCGCCAGGGCCTCTCTTTCCATGGCTGCGTATCTCCTCTCAACTGGGGACAGCTTCCTGCTGATGTAGAGGACCAGGTGTTCTTCTCTGTCGAAGGTCTGCGAGAGAACAGCGCCCAGCCCTGTCTCGGATGCATCGGTGTGTACGGCGAATGGAAGGGCGAAATCCAGGTTACACAGCACTGGGGCGCTGATGAGAGCTTCTTTCAGGGCTCGGAATGCCCACTCTGCCTCTGCAGACCATTTCACCCGGTCCGGCTGGCCCTTCTTCGTGAGATCTGAGATGGGGGAGGGTACAGAGGAGATGTTAAGCACGAACCTGTGGTAATATCCCGCCAACCCCAAGAAGGCACATACCTGTTTCTTCCTAGTAGGCTGGGGGTACTCCATTTTTGGCTTCAGTAAGCCCTGGACAACACGGTAGCCTAGGTCCTGTGCCTCGGTCAGCCCCAGGTGGCACTTTTTGGGGTTGGCTGTCAGCCCAGACTTCCAGAGCTCCTTCAGGACCTCCCCCAGGTGGAACAGGTGATCCGACCAAGTGGAGGAGTGGATGACCACATCATCCAGATAGGTGGCTGCGAATGTCCGATGGGGTCGCAGGACAATGTCCATCAGCCGCTGGAATGTTGCGAGCACCCCGTGTAGCCCAAAGGGGAGAACCCAGTACTGCCAGTGGCCATTCGCCGTGCTGAAGGCCATCTTTGGTCTTGCCTCTGGGGCCAGCGCCACCTGCCAGTAGCCTTTTGTCAAGTCCAGTGTAGATATGAACCGGGCCCTCCCCAATCGCTCCACTAGGTTGTCCACTCGGGGGAGGGGATAGCTGTCAAATTTGGAGACCTGGTTCAGCTTCCGGAAGTAATTGCAGAGGCTCATACTTCCGTCAGGCTTCGGCACAATTATGATGGGGCTGGACCAGGGGCTGTTGGACTCTTCTATGATGTTGTCCCGCAGCATCCAGCCGACCTTCTCCTCGATTGCCTTGCGGCGGGCCTCCGGGACACAATAGGGCCGCTGTCACACCACCATTCTCAGGCGGGTCTTGATTTCGTGGTGGACCAGCTACGTTATTCCTGGGGAGGTAGGAAAAACATCAATGAATTGACCAACCGACTCTGTTAGCTCCTGTCTTTGTGTGGGGGTGAGATCTTCACCCAGTTTGACCAAGGAGCCCTTGTTGTGATCGGTGTCTAAGGCCGCAAATGCAGACAATACTGGTGCTGGCTCTATCCACCTCTTCAGCAGGTTCACATGGTATGTTTTTGTTTGTGCTCACTTACTGGGCTGCTGCAGGCGATAGTTCACGATGCCTTTCCTCTCGAGGACTGTATATGGGCCCTGCCATCGGGCTAGAAACTTGCAGGAGCTATTCGGCACTAGCAGGAGTACCCGATCACCAAGCTGGAACTCCCAGGGTTGCGCTGGGTGGTCGTACACTCATTTCTGTTCCTCCTGGGTGGCTCTCATATGTTCCTGGATGATCAGGGCCACTCGGTCGATCTTCTCCTGCATCTCCTGTACATAATTAATGATCGAGCGGAACGGGGAGGGCTGTTCTTTCCACACTTCCCGTGCCACATCCAGCCGTCCTCAAGGTCACTGTCTGAAGAGGAGCTCAAAGGGTGTGAAGCCTGTGGACACGTGGGGGCACTCCCGGACGGTGAAGAGGATGTAAGGCAGGAGGAGGTCACAGTTCCTCCCTTCCTTGTCTACCACCTGGAAGAACATCTGCTTCAAGGTTTGGTTGAACTGTTCGACCTGCCCATCCATTTGTGGGTGGTAGATGGACGCCTTTAGGTGTTTCACCTGCAACAGCCGACATAGATCAGACATTAACTTTGACACAAAAGGGGTACCTTGGTCTGTCATGATGTCTTTCGGGATCCCCACACGGCTGAACAGGAGCACCAGTTCCTTAGCAACGTTGCGGGAGGTGGCTTTACGGAGCGGCACTGCCTCAGGGTACCTGGTGGCGTAGGCCATGATGACCAGTATGTATTTATGACCCTGGGAGGGTTTTGGGAGCGGCCCGACAAGGTCCATGCTGATCCTCTCGAATGGGATGCCCATGATGGGAAGCGGGATAAGGGGCGCCGACGGGGGCTTCCTCGGGGCCGTGCGTTGGCACTGGGGGCTTCAGACCTCTGCCTCCATCCCTGGCCAGACAAAACGGTCCTTCAGCTTCTCCAGGGTGTTTTTTTGCCCCAGGTGACCCCTGAGCGGATGGGCATGGGCCAGGTGCATCAGTGTTTGCATTCTGGTCTTGGGGACTACCAAGAGGTCCATGTTTTCACCTCTGTGGTTGGTCCGGTGGTACAGCAGGCCTCCCCTGACCAGAAAGTAGGAGGAGGGGAGTCTCTGGTTTGGACTCTGGTCGACCCCCTCGATCTGATGCACCTGGGCCCAACAATGCCTCAGGCAGCTGTCCTCTTTCTGCTCTCGGCCAAAGTTCTCCTGCTGGTTCACCTGCTGAAACACAGACGAGATTGGCTTAGGGTGTGTGTGCGGCTCACTTTCTGTCACGGCATCCTGCTCGCCTCGGGCCATGTAGGCCTGCCACACTAGTGCTTCCTTCACTCACTGGGGCACTTTTGGCAGGTCCAGCATGGGGAGGGCACACTCTGCCAGCCAGGGTTTCCGGGCCTTCTTCGGCGTCCCCTGGTCCGGCTCTGTCAGACGTCCCGTAGTCGGGGCGGCTTCGGTGGTGCTGTCTCTCCTTGGCGTAGCACTGGCATTTGGACCGGTGTGGTGGGCTCCTTCTAGGCGGGCTAAGGGTTCGCTGTCAATCCCTGCCAAGTGCTAGGGTGGTCAGGGTGCATTCCAGGGCAGTTAGTAGTTTCTGTGGTGTCCTGGGAGCTTGCATTCCCACGGCCTGGCATTCTGTGGGCGGCAGAGTCCTCAAGAACTGATCCATGGCCACCTTTTCTACAACCTCTTCGTGAAGTGCAGGAGGGCGTCCATCTGCCCACATGGCTTGGCTCCCAGCCTGTAGCTCCACTGGTGGAACTCCGCCGGCACCTGGTGGGGGTTTCGCCCACACCACTCCAGGATTTCCCTCTTTACATCTCCGTAGTCTCCTGCTTCCTTCGGAGAGAGGGCATAATATGCTGTGCGCGCCTCTCCGGAGAGCAGCGGGCCGAGGTTGCGTGGCCACTCTTCAATGCCCCAGTTCTCTCGATGGGCAGCCCATTCGAAGACCTCTATTTAGGCCTTGATGTCATCCTCTGGGGTCAAGTGGGGAAGAAGGCGCCGGGCTTCTCAGCTGGGATCAGGGCGAGGTGTGGCAGCCGTTGCTTTCAGGGCCAGAAGCTCCTGTAGGAAGCAACCCGTAGGCTTTGTTTTCTGCTGCATCATAGTCTTTTGCTGGAGGCTGGCCTCCATTAGGTGCTGCAGCATGAAATCCATGTTTTATTTATTTATTTATTTATTTTTAATTTTGTTTTATGTGGGCAGGTCTGTGCTCATGCCTGCATCCTCCACCAGTGTAGCAAGCTTAGACAGCGATGGGCTGAGCACAGACACACAGGATTTCCAAAGCCATTTCTGAGGCAAACGTGCAGAGTTTATTTAGGTGCAGCGAGGGTGTGAGGTGCAGCTGCCGGTCTGTCACCATAATGCATACAGTTCCTGCTGATGTGTTTTGTAATGGAAAATGTGAACGTGCCTGCTTTTGACGCTAGGATGCAACTGCCCTTTTCATGTATCGTATAATCATTTGTATTTTATCGAAATGTTGTTGGAAAACTGTAAAGAGGCAATGTCAATAGTTCCCGAAATCATTGTCTGGTGTTATACGTGTTGGCAAACTCTGTACAATGAATTGATGACCAGAATATATATATATATATAAAATATATATATATAATTTATTCAAGGAATCCCTAATTCTTTGTGTGATGACAAACTATTTTCTCCCAATAACTTATTAGTAATCAATGAGTTGATCTAATCTGCCAGTAAAAACGATGAAGTAGAAAAGGCTTTTACAAAATGCACCCACCACAGAAATCTGAGCATCATCTGTCTCGTTCAAAACTTGTTTTTTAAGGCAAGACTAGCAGAACAATCAACCTGAACACCAACTACATTGTTCTTTTTAAAAACCCTAGAGACACATTACAGATCAGCATACTGGCTTGTCACATGTATCCGGGTAACAGCAAGTATTTTTTAGAATGCTTTCTCGATGCCGTCTCTAGACCTTACGGATATTTATTTGTTGACCTGGAAGCACAAACACCAGAAGAGCTTCGTCTCCGGTCAGGGTTGTTTCTAGGAGAGAATCCGGTTGTGTATGTTCCGAAGAAGAAAAAATAACTTTAAATTATCAACAACAAATGTCTGTTCGATTGAAAAAAACCCTCCCATTACTGAATTCATTATACCAGTCTCCACCCCGAAAGAGAAAGGATATATTATGTGATGCACCCACACATCTCATTCTGAGCATATGTGAACTAGCTTTAAACGTGATCAGAGGGAACATACTGCTGACGACAAAACAGTATCAAGTTTTAAAAAAACAAACAAAAAAATGGATCAAACTCTTTGCGGATAAAAGAGCATCCGTAGAAAGAAAAAGGAAAGTTGTTAATCAATCCGGAGGATTTCTTCTGTCTTTGCTCAGTATAGCCATTCTTTGTATAAGCAGCTTAACTGCATCCCGCAACAATTAACATGGAGACCACAGAGAAAATATATTTAGTCCTTCAACATCAGCTCCATAAACTTAGAAACATCACCACAGAGAAGGAAAGCTAAAGAAACACTGTAGAAAACAACTTGGATGAGACAATATGAGGTATTTTGTCAAGAACTTTTGTCAAGATCTGAATGATTGTGATAAGGGGAAACTCTACAGCAGTGGTCCTGCAAAAAATTTTAAACTTGGCTAAACTAGGAGAGCAGGAAACCGGAAAGCAAAACAGAAGCAACTGTGATGGAACCTCCCAAAGACGAGATCGTACAAGAGGTGCTTGCCAACATTTCTGCAAGAAACAAAAGAAATGCTTCGTACGTTATGGAAAATCTTTTAAAAGCTGGTGCTTCATGGAATGATAGCAGTGAATTTATTTTTAAAGGGAATACTATCAAAGGATCTCACATGGTGGATTTGCTTAAGAATCTCACGGCTTCTCATCAAGTATCCGACTATCGGAGGCCTTTAGGCTGGAAAGAGTTCTTACAGACAGTAGCAAACCTAAATATACCCTTTTCATCAATACCTAATGGGGGTGTTTGATGCAAAATATCTGACATAAAAAGATCTAAAGATACCTCTCAACTTGTTTCCCCCCTAAAAGCAAAGACTATGATTCTGAACCAGCTTTTAAATCTCCGGCTCTTAACCATTCTGCCTGGTTTGGTTTTTAAAATGATGAGGGACAACAAATTTTATATTTTGTTACCCTTTAATTCAATAAAATAACTTTGCATTAACAATTTTCTTGTGAAGAGTCGTAATTTAATATTCCACCTTATATGCAAATTAAACATATCTATAGAGTTAACACAAGTACACAAGTAAATGAATGCTTTTTATTTACTCTAGGGTAAAAAAACAAAAAAACAAAAGACATAACAGCATTATCATTTCAATTTAAATCTTAGACCTTTGACAAGAATGATCAAACCCAAGTGTAGATTAAGCATTTTATCTCAGAACACGTGAGCAACGTATTATATATTCAATCAAAGTAACATTTTCCTTTCTAAACAATTTTAAATCACACATAGGTTTAAATACATGATTAGTTTTACATTCAAACGTTTGAGCAAAACATGTAAGATATGGGGCTGGTCAGTGGGTTCCAGAGATGGGTGAAAGGTCCAGTAGTCCACAATGTCTTCATACACCCGTTCGCTGAAAATGTCTTTGGTTTTCTCTTTGACCTCTTTTAGAACGGTTTTGATGTGAGGCTCGTCTCACCATTCACACAAGAGAGAGAAATAGTTGGTATATATTGTAACCTTAGTTTTGACAGGTATAGGTCAAAGGTCAAAAAGATACACATTCTAACTCTCTATATCTAGATCAAAGGTCATGATCATAAAAATATTTATAGTTATGTTAAATCTGGATCACATCCATTCGTTACCATACATGGTGCGGCCATGTGTTTTCCACCCCACACACGTTGCACACATGTTCTTTCTAACACTCTGTGGTAGGTCATAAAAATATATATAGTTATGTTAAATCTGGATCACATCCATTCGTTACCATACCTGGTACGGCCATGTGTTTTCCACCCCACACACGTTGCACACATGGTCCTTCTAACACTCTGTGGTAGGTCATAAAAATATATATAGTTATGTTAAATCTGGTTCACATCCATTCGTGACAGAAACGTTACCATACATGGTACGGCCGTGTGTTTTCCACCCCACACACGTTGCACACATGGTCCTTCTAACACTCTGTGGTAGGTCATAAAAATATATATAGTTATGTTAAATCTGGATCACATCCATTCGTGACACAAACGTTACCATACCTGGTACGGCCATATGTATTCCAGACACCCCACACAAGTTGCACACACGTTCTTTCTTTTCACATAGAATATGAAACTCTCTGAGGTAGGTCATAAAAATATTTATAGTTATGTTAAATCGGGTTCCCATCTATTCCTGACACAAACGTTACTAGTTATTTTAAATCGGGTTCCCATCCATTCCTGACACAAATGTTACTATACATGGTACGGCCATGTGTATTACACATCCAAACAAAAATATGACACACACAAACGCACTTTATTTTCACATTATTTAAAAGGAATTTAAGTGTTATGTACTAAATTACCATAATTATGAACACAAGTTGTTAAGTTGACAATCATTTTTAAAATTACGTTTCTCCATTTAGATTGTCTGCAGTAGAATGCAGTCTTTTAAACCAGGAAAAATGACTGCCTTTAAGTTTTATAACAATAGTAAGTAAAATCCAGCGTGATTTACATTACAAATCTCATACGTAACATCTCTGCAGGATTTATAGACGTTAAAGCACTGAATGAAATGAGCAATATAGACAAAAAATAAACACTCTGTGTCTACTACTTTTATCTCTCTCATAGAACTATCCACAGTCCAAAGGCTGTGGAGCTAGAAGGCTACGTGTGCGAATGACAAAAGATTTTAAAAAATAAAATAAAAAATGTATCAATACATGAAATTGGATTACACAATGTAGTTGAGGTTTACATGAATAAGCAGAAATGTAATCATGCTTATCTTTCCTATAGCACAAATGAAAAGCCCTCTCTAGATGAACAGATTTGTCAAATGAAACTTTTTCCTTCTTCTCCACTGCTACGGTAAACTAAAGTGTAGATATTCAAATTACACTGCTAAATATGACTAGCATTAGCTACGTGTACTAGTGCAAAATAGTCCATCAAATGTATTAGCAGGTGTAGCCTATACACGAGTCCACTATTGGTCATATCACAATTGAGAACATGCCCCAAATTCATTGCTTTTGTAGAATTTAATTGTAAGTGAAATGATATTCAAATTGTAATGTCCTTTAGTATTTGTTCAGTCTACAGGTCCTCTAACACTCTGTTAAATGAATACATGTAAATGTACTACGACGTAAATTTTGTTTTAAATCAATTAACGCAGAAATTACACACAATATTAAGTTGATGTAATTATCAACATTATTATGTCAACACAACTCATCAAAATAATGTGTACAACTTTAAATATTTATTTATTTCAATAAATTAGAATTTTTATCTTGCAACCACACATTAAATTTAGATTGTGGGGGTTTGTTTTGTATAGCTACGCTGTTAGAAAATACATGATGGTTGAATGTGAAAATAAATGAGCAGAATGTAAGCTTGTGAAATAAATTAAACTTTATTGATTGCACTTTTGAGAAAATGGCATGACTTTGAATAAAAATGTACTGAAATAAATACTCTAAAACATTGATATACCCGAAGAAATGTAAAAAAAAAAAAAGAAAAAAAAAGAAAAAAAGAAAAAAAAGTTTTTACATACCTTCTAAATAGGTCCCTTTAGGAGGTAAACGTTTTAAAGACGGTGTTTTATAAGAAACGTGCGTATTACATGCCTTCTAAACCTAACCCTTTAGGATGTAAAATGTTTAAAGTGCTGCTTAAAAGAATCGAAAGTTTTGTTTTACATTTATGAGCTCTGGTGACAGTGTCTGAAGTGTGTGTGTATGTGGGTGTGTGGGTGTGCGTGCGTGTGTGTGGGTGTGTTAGAGAGAGAGAGAGAGAGAGAGAGAGAGAGAGAGAGAGAGAGTCATGTGTTTCCTGGGGGTTTGCTGACCAGAATGCTTACAGTGTGTTTATGTTAATGAATTAAGGGACGAGTCGTGTGTTTCAGGGTTTAACTATCCCTACCAATGTGTACATTTGTGGTTTAAGTGAATATTTGTTTCTGAAATTACTTCTGTGGTAATTATCAGTTTGTGTAACTAATCTATCAGAAAATACTAGACCTGGTGACTGAATGTGGTAGATGTATTAGAATTTTGGACATGTTATGCATGTGTAGCTCCCTATGTGTATGATCTATGTGTAATCCTGTCAAGAAATGAACAGACTGAGGTTTGTGAAATAATTGAACTATTTATTGGCTACGTTGTTGAGAAAAACACTGTGATGTGTAAAACATTTCTACAGTCCTTCAAGGCTGTATGATGTCGTTGTTCTCTTTTACTGAAAGAAAGGTCAAAACCATCAGTGTTATTCGTCGTGGAGACTGAAGTGACAATATGTCTGAAGAAAATGAAAATATGTATTACATATCCTACCTTCTAACCAGGTTAATTTAAGGGTGAAAAAAACCTTTTTTAAAGACAGTGTTTTAAAAAGAGTCGTGCATTTTGTTTAAACTATAAACAAGATTTCAGAAAATGGTACGCCAACGAGGATACTTACACAGAACTATCGCTAAATACATAAGCTTTTGTCTATGCTTTGACATCCCATGTCCCAGCAGTACATTTATGACCTCTGATGACCATGTGGGTGTGCGGGGGTGGGTGTGTGAGAGAGAGAGAGACACAGGTGTTCTTTTGGGGGTTTTGCTGACCAGAATTCTTACAAATGTGTTTGTTAACGAATTAAAGGGAATCGTGTGTCTCAGTGTTAAAATAATGGTTAAGACGTCGTAGTTAAAAAACAGAAGAAACTCTGCAACTATCTGTTACAATGTCTGCTCCGAGAAATCCTAATACCCTTAGAAGATTGCTGTGTATTCACCAACAAGAGGACCTGTTGAAATGAGAGAGGACCTGACTTTTGCTCAAAAAAAAACCAAAAAAAAAAACCCAAGAGGTTAGATTGACAAATTATTAATGAAGGTAATGTAAAGACGTTGTTGTTTAACCCTGAGCAGGGCATCAACAACTCCAAAGATAGTGTCTTAAGTCCGAGGGTTTAGTTAGGAGGTAGAAAAAACATTTAAAGATGGTGTTTTAAAAGAAACAAGTGTTTCATCCTTAATGGTAAAAAAGAAAAGTGTTTGTACTCCAATATGAAATAAAACGGTGGAGACACACCGAGTACATTTCTGTTCCACAGTCTATAAGGATCCCCAAACTTCATGTAGTGTGGAAAAATGTATACACCCTCCGTGACTATGTTACTTAAGGTTTAAACATTTTTATTTTGTGATGTCAGCAAGACAAAACGGTTGTGCATTTGGTATCTGGTGATTTTAGAATTAGGCCCCAAATGTCAAATATATTTTGTGTATGGCTTCGTCAGGCAAAGATCACGATGGTATGGAAAGAGTATACAAGAGTAATTGGGGTGATCTAATGCTTAGGACTTGTACAGTACTTCAACTCGGGAACGTCCCACCATGGCGTTTATAGAGGTGTTATCTATGGTACACGTATATATAATATAGATCAGATCACCAGTCTGTCTTTACCCAGTCCTGATCTGGGGGTTCGGGGGAGGGGGGGGGGGATTACAGTTCAGGCATATTTCCAACAGAACAGAATATTAGACATTTAGTGTAAACTAGTGAAAAAAAAAAAATAAAATCTCTGAAATATTTCAGTGAAAATAGTGGTCCATATTTAATGCATTATATTAGAAACGATAGTACAGTCTTTGTTGATCAGTTACCAACTCATACTTTATAATAATTTTATTATTATTATTTATTTATTTTATTTGTATAGCGCTTTTTACAATAGACATTGTCTCAAAGCAGCTTTACAGAAATATCAACATGGTATACAGATATTAAAGGTGCGAATTTATCCCAACTGAGCAAGCCACTGAGTGGCGACGGTGGCAAGGAAAAACTCCCTAAGATGTTTTAAGAGGAAGAAACCTTGAGAGGAACCCGACTCAGAAGGGAACCCATCCTCATCTGGGTAACAACAGATAGTGTGAAAAAGTTCATTATGGATTTATATGAAGTCTGTATGGCCTTAGGAGCAGCCATAGTCCCAGCAGTCTGGAATTAGAGAAGATTTGAGCTCCATCCAGAGGCAGAAAGGATCTGGATCTCTAGTATCTCCATAAATTCATGTGGGGCTCGGCGAAAGGAGAGAGGGAGAAAAAAGATTATTATGACTGCGAAGTAGTAGAACAGAATCTAGTCAGGGTAGGCTTGAGTAAACAAATACGTTTTAAGCCTAGACTTAAACACTGAGACTGTGTCTGAGTCCCGAACACTAATAGGAAGACTGTTCCATAACTGTGGGGCTCTATAAGAGAAAGCTCTTCCCCCTGCTGTAGCCTTCACTATTCGAGGTACCGTCAAATAGCCTGCATCTTTTGATCTAAGTAGGCGTGGCGGATTATATAAAACCAAAAGGTCGCTTAGATATTGTGGCGCGAGACCATTTAGTGCTTTATAGGTTAATAAAAGTATTTTATAGTTAATGCGAGATTTTACTGGGAGCCAATGCAGTATTGATAATATCGGTGTGATATGGTCGTACCTTCTAGTTCTAGTTAGGACTCTAGCAGCTGCATTCTGGACTAACTGGAGCTTATTTATATTCCTACTGGAACATCCAGACAGTAAGGCATTACAGTAATCTAATCTAGAGGTGACGAATGCATGAACTAGTATTTCCGCATCATGTAGTGACAATATGTTTCTTATTTTAGAAATATTTCTGAGATGAAAGAAGGCTATCCTAGTAATATTATCTACATGAGCATCAAATGATAGGCTGGAGTCAATAATCACTCCAAGGTCTTTAACTGCTGCACATGATGAAACAGAAAGACCATCCAGAGTAACCATGTGATCAGAAAGATTACTTCTAGCTACACGTGGGCCTAATAAAAGTATTTCTGTTTTATCAGAATTAAGTAGAAGGAAGTTAGTTAACATCCAATGTCTAATGTCCTTTACACAATCCTCAGCTTTACTAAGCTTCTGTCTGTCCTCTGGCTTCGCTGAAACATACAACTGTGTATCATCAGCATAACAGTGGAAGCTAATTCCATGTTTACGAATAATTTGACCTAGGGGTAGCATATATAAAGTAAAGAGCAGTGGGCCTAAAACAGAACCCTGTGGAACTCCAAAAGTAACCTCAGTACGCATGGAGAATTCACCATTTACATCTACGAACTGATAACAATCGGTCAGATAAGACCTGAGCCAGGAGAGGACTGTTCCCTTAATACCAACAACATTTTCTAATCTATCAAGGAGAATAGTGTGATCTATAGTATCAAAAGCTGCACTAAGGTCGAGTAACACAAGCAGAGAGACACAACCCTGATCGTAGGTCAGTAGAAGGTCATTTACTACTTTAACTAATGCTGTCTCTGTGCTATGATGAGGTCTAAACCCTGACTGATACATTTCATGAATGTTATTCCTATCTAAGTACGAGCATAACTGCTTTGCTACAACCTTTTCTAAAATCTTAGAGATGAAGGGGAGATTTGATATTGGTCTATAGCTGGACAATTGAGACGGGTCAAGATCAGGTTTTTTAATCAAGGGTTTAATAACTGCTAATTTAAGTGATTTAGGTACATAGCCAGTGCTTAGGGAAGAATTGATTATATTTAGAAGTGGTTCAATTACTCCTGGACAAATCTGTTTAAACAAACATGTAGGTACGGGATCTAGTATGCAAGTTGATGAATTGGCTGAAGAGATTAATGTAGCTAGTTCGGTCTCTCTAAGTGAAGCAAAATACTCTAAACATTGATCTGATATTGCTACATTGTCATGTAATGGGTTTGTTACAGTACTGTCCGGTTTTAATTTAATGGCCTGTATTTCACGTCTAATATTTTCAACCTTATCGATGAAAAATTTCATGAAATCTTCACTGCTATGTAATGATTGAGTGTTTCTCTCTGTAGTGGTTTTATTCCTAGTTAATTTTGCTACTGTGTTGAAAAGGAATCTAGAATTGTTTTTGTTGTCTCCTATTAAGGCGGAGAAATAGATTTTTCTAGCATCGCCAAGAGATTTCCTATATTTCAGTAGGCTCTCCTTCCATGCTGTTTGAAATACCACCAGTTTGGTTTGATGCCATTTACGTTCTAATTGTCGAGTTGTCTGTTTTAAGGTTCGCATTTGATCGTTATACCAGGGTGCTAATTTTTTTTCTCTAATTATTTTCCTTTTGAGTGGAGCCACTCTATCTAGCGTGTAGCGGAGTGTTGACTCCAAGCTTTCAGTCGCCTGATCGAGTTCTATGTGATCTGACGGTGATCCAAATCTAATTGATGTTTCTGCGAGGTTATTTATGAAGCTCGGTGCAGTAGCTGATGTGTAGGTACGTTTTACGCGGTAGCGAGGCGAGGTGGAAATATTATGATCAATTCGTATTATGAACGAGATAAGATAATGGTCTGAGACAACTTCAGACTGCGGAAGAATGATAATATTTTCTATACTTAGTCCGTATGTTAGTATGAGGTCAAGAGTGTGACCACCATTATGAGTAGGACAAGGATGAGTAATTTTATAAAGTTTAGGAGCATCTGAATCTGGCAAATAACTTTTATTGCATTTAGGCATACAATAAAAGTTAATAAAAAAATTAGGAAGAAATGACTTGTGCACTACTGCTGCGGATATTAAGTCAAACCATTTTGTTCAAACTTCAGCATGACCCATAGAGAAGCAGAAACTTATGGCACCTTATGAATACCATGTGAAGGATTAAGTTGACTCGTCCCTTACAGTTACAAAGACGTGTCCTTGTGCAGGATCACCTTCACACCAGCATCGATCCCCTCTTATCCCATTTCAACGTATAAGAAAAGGCAAAAAGTAATATAAGATGTATAAGAATATATTTATAAAATATAACACATTATGAGGAAGAAATATAAAATATTATTTAACAAGGTCTGCCGTTCAGCCCTCTTAACTGTAAGAGCATCATCAGTATTGTACAGCAGTTGGGGAACAGTACTTAGCTTTCAGATGTCAGATATAAAACAACTTTTTGAGTCACAGTGCCAAACTACTGGTATTATATTCGGATCCTTCTTTTTCAGCATGAAGGACTGGCATTTATTTAATAGACAGATGGTACAGCCATATACTTGGTCAGAGAATTTAGGAATTTCTTTGAGAAAGGTTCATTGTTTTTGTTCTTTTATCATAGCTTCAGTTTGTATACTTACTTTGGTTAGTGACTTAAACTGTTTTATTAGGTATTGACAGATTTCATTAACAGGGAACGATGATAGGTGAAGATTAAGCTGGTATGCGTGTACAAAATAAAACTGTCTATATGTATATTTGTCTGCTATGTATCTGTTTAAACACTGCTGTAATGGCGATATAAAGAGAGAGAGATACCCATTTACTAATTCATAGAACCCCTTTCCACCTTTTCAAGTTCGTTATACATTTTTCTTTTCAAGCATCGTGTTCAGACATTGCAAATCATCAGTCTGAAGGTTAAGGGTTACTTAGATTTTTGCTTCTTCAGCATCAAAAAAAAGTCTAAACATTAATCTTATTATTAAACTCAGAAACACTATAACTGTATGGTTGTGATCATAATAAAAGGCAACGTGAAAGGTGACTTAATTCCCAATGAGATTTCTCTATGTTCTCTATGACCTTTCTACAGTATATGCCATTAAGTCCTAGTTTCCAGCCATCATTACAGCACGGGAGAGGAAATCTCGTTTATCAGATGTGTGATGTACGTCTAGACAATCTGATAACAAACTACACACACAACATTTATGTTGAGAAAATTCAGCTTGATCTTTGTTCCCAAATAACACTGGATCAGATCCATAATTTACAGCATCTGTCACACACGTATTTAATCTGTATTACGAGTACTGAACAAGTTAGAGGAGGAGAAAATGTAGATTTACTGTTCATTGGAACTTTATTGTTTATTTAGATCTGTCTTGATTCATTTTCATATTCAAATTTTTAAAAAATACATAACGTAACATAAATAATACATATAATACATAAATATTTCAGAGATTTTATTTTTTTTTTTTTCACTAGTTTACACTAAATGTCTAATATTCTGTTCTGTTGGAAATATGCCTGAACTGTAATCCCCCCCCCCTCCCCCGAACCCCCAGATCAGGACTGGGTAAAGACAGACTGGTGATCTGATCTATATTATATATACGTGTACCATAGATAACGCCTCTATAAATGCCATGGTGGGACGTTCCCGAGTTGAAGTACTGTACAAGTCCTAAGCATTAGATCACCCCAATTACTCTTGTATACTCTTTCCATACCATCGTGATCTTTGCCTGACGAAGCCATACACAAAATATATTTGACATTTGGGGCCTAATTCTAAAATCACCAGATACCAAATGCACAACCGTTTTGTCTTGCTGACATCACAAAATAAAAATGTTTAAACCTTAAGTAACATAGTCACGGAGGGTGTATACATTTTTCCACACTACATGAAGTTTGGGGATCCTTATAGACTGTGGAACAGAAATGTACTCGGTGTGTCTCCACCGTTTTATTTCATATTGGAGTACAAACACTTTTCTTTTTTACCATTAAGGATGAAACACTTGTTTCTTTTAAAACACCATCTTTAAATGTTTTTTCTACCTCCTAACTAAACCCTCGGACTTAAGACACTATCTTTGGAGTTGTTGATGCCCTGCTCAGGGTTAAACAACAACGTCTTTACATTACCTTCATTAATAATTTGTCAATCTAACCTCTTGGGTTTTTTTTTTTGGTTTTTTTTTGAGCAAAAGTCAGGTCCTCTCTCATTTCAACAGGTCCTCTTGTTGGTGAATACACAGCAATCTTCTAAGGGTATTAGGATTTCTCGGAGCAGACATTGTAACAGATAGTTGCAGAGTTTCTTCTGTTTTTTAACTACGACGTCTTAACCATTATTTTAACACTGAGACACACGATTCCCTTTAATTCGTTAACAAACACATTTGTAAGAATTCTAGTCAGCAAAACCCCCAAAAGAACACCTGTGTCTCTCTCTCTCACACACCCACCCCCGCACACCCACATGGTCATCAGAGGTCATAAATGTACTGCTGGGACATGGGATGTCAAAGCATAGACAAAAGCTTATGTATTTAGCGATAGTTCTGTGTAAGTATCCTCGTTGGCGTACCATTTTCTGAAATCTTGTTTATAGTTTAAACAAAATGCACGACTCTTTTTAAAACACTGTCTTTAAAAAAGGTTTTTTTCACCCTTAAATTAACCTGGTTAGAAGGTAGGATATGTAATACATATTTTCATTTTCTTCAGACATATTGTCACTTCAGTCTCCACGACGAATAACACTGATGGTTTTGACCTTTCTTTCAGTAAAAGAGAACAACGACATCATACAGCCTTGAAGGACTGTAGAAATGTTTTACACATCACAGTGTTTTTCTCAACAACGTAGCCAATAAATAGTTCAATTATTTCACAAACCTCAGTCTGTTCATTTCTTGACAGGATTACACATAGATCATACACATAGGGAGCTACACATGCATAACATGTCCAAAATTCTAATACATCTACCACATTCAGTCACCAGGTCTAGTATTTTCTGATAGATTAGTTACACAAACTGATAATTACCACAGAAGTAATTTCAGAAACAAATATTCACTTAAACCACAAATGTACACATTGGTAGGGATAGTTAAACCCTGAAACACACGACTCGTCCCTTAATTCATTAACATAAACACACTGTAAGCATTCTGGTCAGCAAACCCCCAGGAAACACATGACTCTCTCTCTCTCTCTCTCTCTCTCTCTCTCTCTCTAACACACCCACACACACGCACGCACACCCACACACCCACATACACACACACTTCAGACACTGTCACCAGAGCTCATAAATGTAAAACAAAACTTTCGATTCTTTTAAGCAGCACTTTAAACATTTTACATCCTAAAGGGTTAGGTTTAGAAGGCATGTAATACGCACGTTTCTTATAAAACACCGTCTTTAAAACGTTTACCTCCTAAAGGGACCTATTTAGAAGGTATGTAAAAACTTTTTTTTCTTTTTTTCTTTTTTTTTCTTTTTTTTTTTTTTACATTTCTTCGGGTATATCAATGTTTTAGAGTATTTATTTCAGTACATTTTTATTCAAAGTCATGCCATTTTCTCAAAAGTGCAATCAATAAAGTTTAATTTATTTCACAAGCTTACATTCTGCTCATTTATTTTCACATTCAACCATCATGTATTTTCTAACAGCGTAGCTATACAAAACAAACCCCCACAATCTAAATTTAATGTGTGGTTGCAAGATAAAAATTCTAATTTATTGAAATAAATAAATATTTAAAGTTGTACACATTATTTTGATGAGTTGTGTTGACATAATAATGTTGATAATTACATCAACTTAATATTGTGTGTAATTTCTGCGTTAATTGATTTAAAACAAAATTTACGTCGTAGTACATTTACATGTATTCATTTAACAGAGTGTTAGAGGACCTGTAGACTGAACAAATACTAAAGGACATTACAATTTGAATATCATTTCACTTACAATTAAATTCTACAAAAGCAATGAATTTGGGGCATGTTCTCAATTGTGATATGACCAATAGTGGACTCGTGTATAGGCTACACCTGCTAATACATTTGATGGACTATTTTGCACTAGTACACGTAGCTAATGCTAGTCATATTTAGCAGTGTAATTTGAATATCTACACTTTAGTTTACCGTAGCAGTGGATAAGAAGGAAAAAGTTTCATTTGACAAATCTGTTCATCTAGAGAGGGCTTTTCATTTGTGCTATAGGAAAGATAAGCATGATTACATTTCTGCTTATTCATGTAAACCTCAACTACATTGTGTAATCCAATTTCATGTATTGATACATTTTTTATTTTATTTTTTAAAATCTTTTGTCATTCGCACACGTAGCCTTCTAGCTCCACAGCCTTTGGACTGTGGATAGTTCTATGAGAGAGATAAAAGTAGTAGACACAGAGTGTTTATTTTTTGTCTATATTGCTCATTTCATTCAGTGCTTTAACGTCTATAAATCCTGCAGAGATGTTACGTATGAGATTTGTAATGTAAATCACGCTGGATTTTACTTACTATTGTTATAAAACTTAAAGGCAGTCATTTTTCCTGGTTTAAAAGACTGCATTCTACTGCAGACAATCTAAATGGAGAAACGTAATTTTAAAAATGATTGTCAACTTAACAACTTGTGTTCATAATTATGGTAATTTAGTACATAACACTTAAATTCCTTTTAAATAATGTGAAAATAAAGTGCGTTTGTGTGTGTCATATTTTTGTTTGGATGTGTAATACACATGGCCGTACCATGTATAGTAACATTTGTGTCAGGAATGGATGGGAACCCGATTTAAAATAACTAGTAACGTTTGTGTCAGGAATAGATGGGAACCCGATTTAACATAACTATAAATATTTTTATGACCTACCTCAGAGAGTTTCATATTCTATGTGAAAAGAAAGAACGTGTGTGCAACTTGTGTGGGGTGTCTGGAATACATATGGCCGTACCAGGTATGGTAACGTTTGTGTCACGAATGGATGTGATCCAGATTTAACATAACTATATATATTTTTATGACCTACCACAGAGTGTTAGAAGGACCATGTGTGCAACGTGTGTGGGGTGGAAAACACACGGCCGTACCATGTATGGTAACGTTTCTGTCACGAATGGATGTGAACCAGATTTAACATAACTATATATATTTTTATGACCTACCACAGAGTGTTAGAAGGACCATGTGTGCAACGTGTGTGGGGTGGAAAACACATGGCCGTACCAGGTATGGTAACGAATGGATGTGATCCAGATTTAACATAACTATATATATTTTTATGACCTACCACAGAGTGTTAGAAAGAACATGTGTGCAACGTGTGTGGGGTGGAAAACACATGGCCGCACCATGTATGGTAACGAATGGATGTGATCCAGATTTAACATAACTATAAATATTTTTATGATCATGACCTTTGATCTAGATATAGAGAGTTAGAATGTGTATCTTTTTGACCTTTGACCTATACCTGTCAAAACTAAGGTTACAATATATACCAACTATTTCTCTCTCTTGTGTGAATGGTGAGACGAGCCTCACATCAAAACCGTTCTAAAAGAGGTCAAAGAGAAAACCAAAGACATTTTCAGCGAACGGGTGTATGAAGACATTGTGGACTACTGGACCTTTCACCCATCTCTGGAACCCACTGACCAGCCCCATATCTTACATGTTTTGCTCAAACGTTTGAATGTAAAACTAATCATGTATTTAAACCTATGTGTGATTTAAAATTGTTTAGAAAGGAAAATGTTACTTTGATTGAATATATAATACGTTGCTCACGTGTTCTGAGATAAAATGCTTAATCTACACTTGGGTTTGATCATTCTTGTCAAAGGTCTAAGATTTAAATTGAAATGATAATGCTGTTATGTCTTTTGTTTTTTTGTTTTTTTACCCTAGAGTAAATAAAAAGCATTCATTTACTTGTGTACTTGTGTTAACTCTATAGATATGTTTAATTTGCATATAAGGTGGAATATTAAATTACGACTCTTCACAAGAAAATTGTTAATGCAAAGTTATTTTATTGAATTAAAGGGTAACAAAATATAAAATTTGTTGTCCCTCATCATTTTAAAAACCAAACCAGGCAGAATGGTTAAGAGCCGGAGATTTAAAAGCTGGTTCAGAATCATAGTCTTTGCTTTTAGGGGGGAAACAAGTTGAGAGGTATCTTTAGATCTTTTTATGTCAGATATTTTGCATCAAACACCCCCATTAGGTATTGATGAAAAGGGTATATTTAGGTTTGCTACTGTCTGTAAGAACTCTTTCCAGCCTAAAGGCCTCCGATAGTCGGATACTTGATGAGAAGCCGTGAGATTCTTAAGCAAATCCACCATGTGAGATCCTTTGATAGTATTCCCTTTAAAAATAAATTCACTGCTATCATTCCATGAAGCACCAGCTTTTAAAAGATTTTCCATAACGTACGAAGCATTTCTTTTGTTTCTTGCAGAAATGTTGGCAAGCACCTCTTGTACGATCTCGTCTTTGGGAGGTTCCATCACAGTTGCTTCTGTTTTGCTTTCCGGTTTCCTGCTCTCCTAGTTTAGCCAAGTTTAAAATTTTTTGCAGGACCACTGCTGTAGAGTTTCCCCTTATCACAATCATTCAGATCTTGACAAAAGTTCTTGACAAAATACCTCATATTGTCTCATCCAAGTTGTTTTCTACAGTGTTTCTTTAGCTTTCCTTCTCTGTGGTGATGTTTCTAAGTTTATGGAGCTGATGTTGAAGGACTAAATATATTTTCTCTGTGGTCTCCATGTTAATTGTTGCGGGATGCAGTTAAGCTGCTTATACAAAGAATGGCTATACTGAGCAAAGACAGAAGAAATCCTCCGGATTGATTAACAACTTTCCTTTTTCTTTCTACGGATGCTCTTTTATCCGCAAAGAGTTTGATCCATTTTTTTGTTTGTTTTTTTAAAACTTGATACTGTTTTGTCGTCAGCAGTATGTTCCCTCTGATCACGTTTAAAGCTAGTTCACATATGCTCAGAATGAGATGTGTGGGTGCATCACATAATATATCCTTTCTCTTTCGGGGTGGAGACTGGTATAATGAATTCAGTAATGGGAGGGTTTTTTTCAATCGAACAGACATTTGTTGTTGATAATTTAAAGTTATTTTTTCTTCTTCGGAACATACACAACCGGATTCTCTCCTAGAAACAACCCTGACCGGAGACGAAGCTCTTCTGGTGTTTGTGCTTCCAGGTCAACAAATAAATATCCGTAAGGTCTAGAGACGGCATCGAGAAAGCATTCTAAAAAATACTTGCTGTTACCCGGATACATGTGACAAGCCAGTATGCTGATCTGTAATGTGTCTCTAGGGTTTTTAAAAAGAACAATGTAGTTGGTGTTCAGGTTGATTGTTCTGCTAGTCTTGCCTTAAAAAACAAGTTTTGAACGAGACAGATGATGCTCAGATTTCTGTGGTGGGTGCATTTTGTAAAAGCCTTTTCTACTTCATCGTTTTTACTGGCAGATTAGATCAACTCATTGATTACTAATAAGTTATTGGGAGAAAATAGTTTGTCATCACACAAAGAATTAGGGATTCCTTGAATAAATTATATATATATATTTTATATATATATATATATTCTGGTCATCAATTCATTGTACAGAGTTTGCCAACACGTATAACACCAGACAATGATTTCGGGAACTATTGACATTGCCTCTTTACAGTTTTCCAACAACATTTCGATAAAATACAAATGATTATACGATACATGAAAAGGGCAGTTGCATCCTAGCGTCAAAAGCAGGCACGTTCACATTTTCCATTACAAAACACATCAGCAGGAACTGTATGCATTATGGTGACAGACCGGCAGCTGCACCTCACACCCTCGCTGCACCTAAATAAACTCTGCACGTTTGCCTCAGAAATGGCTTTGGAAATCCTGTGTGTCTGTGCTCAGCCCATCGCTGTCTAAGCTTGCTACACTGGTGGAGGATGCAGGCATGAGCACAGACCTGCCCACATAAAACAAAATTAAAAATAAATAAATAAATAAATAAAACATGGATTTCATGCTGCAGCACCTAATGGAGGCCAGCCTCCAGCAAAAGACTATGATGCAGCAGAAAACAAAGCCTACGGGTTGCTTCCTACAGGAGCTTCTGGCCCTGAAAGCAACGGCTGCCACACCTCGCCCTGATCCCAGCTGAGAAGCGCTGAGAAGCGCCAGCTTCCCCAGCTTCCCCAGCTTCCCAGCTGAGAAGCGCCTTCTTCCCCACTTGACCCCAGAGGATGACATCAAGGCCTAAATAGAGGTCTTCGAATGGGCTGCCCATCGAGAGAACTGGGGCATTGAAGAGTGGCCACGCAACCTCGGCCCGCTGCTCTCCGGAGAGGCGCGCACAGCATATTATGCCCTCTCTCCGAAGGAAGCAGGAGACTACGGAGATGTAAAGAGGGAAATCCTGGAGTGGTGTGGGCGAAACACCCACCAGGTGCCGGCGGAGTTCCACCAGTGGAGCTACAGGCTGGGAGCCAAGCCATGTGGGCAGATGGACGCCCTCCTGCACTTCACGAAGAGGTTGTAGAAAAGGTGGCCATGGATCAGTTCTTGAGGACTCTGCCGCCCACAGAATGCCAGGCCGTGGGAATGCAAGCTCCCAGGACACCACAGAAACTACTAACTGCCCTGGAATGCACCCTGACCACCCTAGCACTTGGCAGGGATTGACAGCGAACCCTTAGCCCGCCTAGAAGGAGCCCACCACACCGGTCCAAATGCCAGTGCTACGCCAAGGAGAGACAGCACCACCGAAGCCGCCCCGACTACGGGACGTCTGACAGAGCCGGACCAGGGGACGCCGAAGAAGGCCCGGAAACCCTGGCTGGCAGAGTGTGCCCTCCCCATGCTGGACCTGCCAAAAGTGCCCCAGTGAGTGAAGGAAGCACTAGTGTGGCAGGCCTACATGGCCCGAGGCGAGCAGGATGCCGTGACAGAAAGTGAGCCGCACACACACCCTAAGCCAATCTCGTCTGTGTTTCAGCAGGTGAACCAGCAGGAGAACTTTGGCCGAGAGCAGAAAGAGGACAGCTGCCTGAGGCATTGTTGGGCCCAGGTGCATCAGATCGAGGGGGTCGACCAGAGTCCAAACCAGAGACTCCCCTCCTCCTACTTTCTGGTCAGGGGAGGCCTGCTGTACCACCGGACCAACCACAGAGGGGAAAACATGGACCTCTTGGTAGTCCCCAAGACCAGAATGCAAACACTGATGCACCTGGCCCATGCCCATCCGCTCAGGGGTCACCTGGGGCAAAAAAACACCCTGGAGAAGCTGAAGGACCGTTTTGTCTGGCCAGGGATGGAGGCAGAGGTCTGAAGCCCCCAGTGCCAACGCACGGCCCCGAGGAAGCCCCCGTCGGCGCCCCTTATCCCGCTTCCCATCATGGGCATCCCATTCGAGAGGATCAGCATGGACCTTGTCGGGCCACTCCCAAAACCCTCCCAGGGTCATAAATACATACTGGTCATCATGGCCTACGCCACCAGGTACCCTGAGGCAGTGCCGCTCCGTAAAGCCACCTCCCGCAACGTTGCTAAGGAACTGGTGCTCCTGTTCAGCCGTGTGGGGATCCCGAAAGACATCATGACAGACCAAGGTACCCCTTTTGTGTCAAAGTTAATGTCTGATCTATGTCGGCTGTTGCAGGTGAAACACCTAAAGGCGTCCATCTACCACCCACAAATGGATGGGCAGGTCGAACAGTTCAACCAAACCTTGAAGCAGATGTTCTTCCAGGTGGTAGACAAGGAAGGGAGGAACTGTGACCTCCTCCTGCCTTACATCCTCTTCACCGTCCGGGAGTGCCCCCACGTGTCCACAGGCTTCACACCCTTTGAGCTCCTCTTCAGACAGTGACCTTGAGGACGGCTGGATGTGGCACGGGAAGTGTGGAAAGAACAGCCCTCCCCGTTCCGCTCGATCATTAATTATGTACAGGAGATGCAGGAGAAGATCGACCGAGTGGCCCTGATCATCCAGGAACATATGAGAGCCACCCAGGAGGAACAGAAATGAGTGTACGACCACCCAGCGCAACCCTGGGAGTTCCAGCTTGGTGATCGGGTACTCCTGCTAGTGCCGAATAGCTCCTGCAAGTTTCTAGCCCGATGGCAGGGCCCATATACAGTCCTCGAGAGGAAAGGCATCGTGAACTATCGCCTGCAGCAGCCCAGTAAGTGAGCACAAACAAAAACATACCATGTGAACCTGCTGAAGAGGTGGATAGAGCCAGCACCAGTATTGTCTGCATTTGCGGCCTTAGACACCGATCACAACAAGGGCTCCTTGGTCAAACTGGGTGAAGATCTCACCCCCACACAAAGACAGGAGCTAACAGAGTCGGTTGGTCAATTCATTGATGTTTTTCCTACCTCCCCAGGAATAACGTAGCTGGTCCACCACGAAATCAAGACCCGCCTGAGAATGGTGGTGTGACAGCGGCCCTATTGTGTCCCGGAGGCCCGCCGCAAGGCAATCGAGGAGAAGGTCGGCTGGATGCTGCGGGACAACATCATAGAAGAGTCCAACAGCCCCTGGTCCAGCCCCATCATAATTGTGCCGAAGCCTGACGGAAGTATGAGCCTCTGCAATTACTTCCGGAAGCTGAACCAGGTCTCCAAATTTGACAGCTATCCCCTCCCCCGAGTGGACAACCTAGTGGAGCGATTGGGGAGGGCCCGGTTCATATCTACACTGGACTTGACAAAAGGCTACTGGCAGGTGGCGCTGGCCCCAGAGGCAAGACCAAAGATGGCCTTCAGCACGGCGAATGGCCACTGGCAGTACTGGGTTCTCCCCTTTGGGCTACACGGGGTGCTCGCAACATTCCAGCGGCTGATGGACATTGTCCTGCGACCCCATCGGACATTCGCAGCCACCTATCTGGATGATGTGGTCATCCACTCCTCCACTTGGTCGGATCACCTGTTCCACCTGGGGGAGGTCCTGAAGGAGCTCTGGAAGTCTGGGCTGACAGCCAACCCCAAAAAGTGCCACCTGGGGCTGACCGAGGCACAGGACCTAGGCTACCGTGTTGTCCAGGGCTTACTGAAGCCAAAAATGGAGTACCCCCAGCCTACTAGGAAGAAACAGGTATGTGCCTTCTTGGGGTTGGCGGGATATTACCACAGGTTCGTGCTTAACATCTCCTCTGTACCCTCCCCCATCTCAGATCTCACGAAGAAGGGCCAGCCGGACCGGGTGAAATGGTCTGCAGAGGCAGAGTGGGCATTCCGAGCCCTGAAAGAAGCTCTCATCAGCGCCCCAGTGCTGTGTAACCTGGATTTCGCCCTTCCATTCGCCGTACACACCGATGCATCCGAGACAGGGCTGGGCGCTGTTCTCTCGCAGACCTTCGACAGAGAAGAACACCTGGTCCTCTACATCAGCAGGAAGCTGTCCCCAGTTGAGAGGAGATACGCAGCCATGGAAAGAGAGGCCCTGGCGATAAAGTGGCCCATCGAGGAGCTGTGTTACTACATGGCCGGTCGGCACTTCATCCTGGTGACAGACCACGCTCCTCTGCAATGGATGGCCAAGGCTAAAGACACTAACGCCAGGGTAACACGATGGTTCCTCTCATTGCAGGATTTTTTCCAGGTCCAGCACCGGGCGGGAACCCAACATGGGAACACAGATGGACTCTCACGGTACTATGGGCCCGACACACAGCGGCAGTGTGCTCGGAGCTGGGGGTGGGGAGGTACTGTGGCGACAGACCAGCGGCTGGCACACAAGAAGTAAAGAGCGCTCCTCCCGTGACTGTTGCTGTGGTGCTTAAGAGACAGCTCCACTTCAGCACCACTAAGGTTTTGGACAGCCGGAGAGCATGTGGCCGCGGGGTGGGGCCGCCAACACACACACGGCTGCCAGCTAATGAACAGCGCAGCAATTCTCCATCATCCAGCAGCCGACGGGAGAGTATAAAAGGGCGATCCTCCACTCGCAAAGGGAGAGAGAGCCCCCGAGGCATGCATGATAACCTGTCTTTTGTTTTTTGCAGAGAAAACGGAGGAAACAGAGGTTTTGGCCCCTGGCTTCACCCGCGGTGCTGGCCGACTGCAGAATGGGGCTGCAGCCACTTGGAAAGCCTCCAGCACAGCCCCGTCAGCCCCATAGATGACACCGGCACCCGAGCACTTCACCCCCCTGCACCTCCTGTGCACCTCACACCCTCACTGCACCTAAATAAACTCTGCATGTTTGCCTCAGAAACTGCCTCCTGTGTGTCTGTGCTCAGCCCATCGCTGTCTAAGCTCGCTACAGCATATATACATGAATAGTCTTAATCACCATAAGGGAGACTTGTGAAATCAGGTAATAAAACATGCTTATTGTACACAACCGTGAACCTTTTTAACTGTGATTTGTTTCTCAAATGAAACCCCTTTTTATCTCTCATGATTTGGATACGCGAGGTTATGGTTTGATCCGGATTTTTCACTCGCTCGTCCACCAGGTCTGTTAATGATTTCAAATTGACAACTTCAGAATTGATACAATTTAAAGTAATGCCCTTAGCTTTCATAGGTGTTTTTGCTTTTACGGTTTTGTAACTGTAGGTTTTAGGGCCAGCACTTACGAATTCTACGATTTGATCGGCATCATCTAGTTCACTGGTAAGACCACCCAAGTAATCGCTTAAGGGTGGCATCCGGTCACCTTCCTTACTTTTAAAAATGACTCTGTCGGTATCTGTGTACAAACAAAGCTGATTCAATCGATCCATCAAATTGTATAGTTCAAGTCTAGCATATGCTGTAGTGAAAATGCAGATGAATACATTAGCATTCAGTGGTTTAATCAGTCACTCGTCTGCATACCACCACTGCACCATTGCCATCTTCTCATTCAAAAAAGAGAACTGGCTCACATTATAAATATCGGAAAACATGAACGGTAAAAACTAAGCAGGATCACGGATTAAGGTCGTGTTTGATCTGTCTGGTCTTTGACACATCTTACACCACAACGAATTTAGCACAAGTTTAGCCATGGATCTTTTGGCAGGTTTGGATCCAGCTTGATCCCTTTGTTCTCCTTATATTTGCAAATGTACTCACGTTTAGAGGATTCATCAATGACCCAGGATGGATATCCTGAACCACCCTGTTTGGTCTTGAGGAACATTTTAATATATTTGGTAAAAAGCTTTTAGAAAAATGCCACACTTCAAACACTTTTAGAATTTTGTAACCTTTTGACAGCTTTCTCAATTTTGACAGAAGCCCATGTTCCAGTAAGAGCTCTCTCCTGATCTGTATGATCACATTGTTTTTGTTGCTGCTCAGTGAACATTCTACATAGAGGAAAGAGGAGTTTGCTTTTTTTACATGAAATGGGAGAACAGGTGCCCACAGACCCCTAGGTGGTAATACTTTTGCTCTGACGATATCGAAGTAATATTTCAGTGGTTTAAAGTCATGATAAATGATGATAGGACCTTTGTACTTTTCAGAATTTCATCTCTGTAAGCTAAACAGCCCTTTCTCAAAATGTCTATGTCGTTCAGACAGTATTCTGCCATCTATTTTTTGAAATCAAAGACTTTGTCAGAAACAAAGTACCACTTTGTTTCTGTACCACTTATAGAATTCCACTCTATGCTTAGGCATCATGCCATCTACACTGTAAAACTTAGGATCAGGATATGGTCCTACGTAATCCTGATGTTCTATGGTGTTCCAGAAATGGGGAAAATAGCCTTTCTTGCTTTTTAAAAATCCCATGGCTGTAGGGATACCGCTCAACTTCATGGGTAAGAATGATAGGCTATCAATGTAGGACTGGTGAAACGCGGAATGGATGAAACACAAAATTTTACAGCCTTGCGCTACGATTTCGGGCATGATTACTTTTTTCACTAAATGATTTAAGAAAAGGTATGAATCGAACCCTCTAGCATTATGTGCGATAAACGTATAACCATTGTATGTATTACAACGAAACTTTTAAAGAAGGCACTGATGCATTAATCCCCTTCAGCCACCCACTCCTTTCCCTCAAAATCAATAATGATTCTTTATTGGTCACATATACATTAAAGCACAGAGAAATTATTTTCTTTGCATACCCCAGCATGTTAGGAAGCTGGGTTCAGAGTGCAGAGTCAGCCATGATACAGTGTCCCTGGAGCAGAAAGGGTTAAGGACCTTGTTCAAGGACCCAACAGTGGCAACTTGGCAGTGCGGGGGCTTGAACCCCCAACCTTCTGGTTCGTAACCCAGAACCTTAACCTCCAAGCCACCACTGCCCCAATACAGCATGGGAAAATAGCTACATGAGTTCCTGTTTCCTGTCTAGTCTCGAAATCATAAAACACTTCCTAGCCTTCTTCCTAACGTTCTTTCCTAGCCGGCCGTATAAAACATCTATGCTCAATATCTGCATCGAGTTTTTGGCCACAGAGTATGCATTTGGAATTGGCGCACACATGTTCTTTACCTTTAAAAGGTTGCTTTGGTATCACACAATTACATTTATCGCAGTAGAATCCCGTTTCACACATAGAATATTCACCTTCGATTAATTATCAGACAGATTAATTATCTGTCACGATTAATTATCCTAATATTAGAATCTATCCAATCACCATCTTGCTCATCTTGGATATTAGGATCTAACCCATTGCCATCTTGCTCATCTTGAATATTAGGCGACGGTATGATTTCCATTTGAGAATCTTGGATATCAGGCGACGGTACATTTTCCATTTGCGAATCTCGGATATCAGGTGAGTGAATGTTTTCCATTAGAGGGTTGTACTCATTATTGCTTCCCGAATTTTGAATATTGGCAGTGGGTACAATTAAGTTAATTAAGTTCGTATAATATATCATGAGGGGCGCACGGTGTGCAGAACCTGCAAAAATATTTGTCTCTGAAAGACTTGCTAAAGCATGGGCTGCAAGATTGTCAAACACCACACACATGACAGTGCCCTTAACTGCCTTACCAATGGACTCAGTGAATTCACCATCTTGTTCAAGAGTACAAATGTCTTGTAACATAGGACCAAGTGCTTTTCCATAGCCAAATCTCTGAATGTCTGAAACTTTACACAGTGCTGCTAGCTGAATCATATTCAAGGCTGAGATCAGCAAATACCCAGTACACTGCACTTAGCTTGTGGATTTTCCTTGATGTGCCAAGTGGATTTGCTATTTCAAGATCATTAATGTACAAAATGAGAGGTAGTTTCAGCGCCTCTGAGGAAGACAATAATTCATTATCTTTAAAATATGAGCCATCTTGGTGGCTCACATACTGACCTTTTTGTACTGTCTTTATTTATTTAATTTTGTAAAGAATGTCAGTATGTCTGAACATTTGCTGGGTCATCTCAAGAATGGAAATGTGCACTGCTGTATGTTCTGCCTCTGGCACATATTGTACAGGCATTACTACAGGGTAATTTTTCGTCTCTTGGTTGAAGAAAACACCTCGCATTTAGCTGTTGCACTGGCAAAAATATTACTGTCCATAACAGCACTGACTACCTGTTACGTCAGGAGACGTATTGTGTGGGTGTGTGTTCTCTCTCCCTCCCTCCCCTGTTTCGCTCTCTCATGTTCGCACCGCCCTAATTCGATGTGCTGACGTGGTGCACGGGGATTGGAGAGGTGAAGATATTATGTCTTTTAAAAAGGAGGAAGAACGTTATGTCGTAAGGAATGCAGACGTGTGGTGTGTCTGTGATTACGTGCATACGATTGAGTAGTGAATATTTTTCCTGGTGTTTGAGTGAAATCGCTTGCTTCTTGTATTGTGTACGAGTGAAAGAAGTGAGTGGTAAGATATTGTGTTGTCCCATTCCCCTCTTTTGTCTTATGTTGTGGCTGTATGTATGCCTGAATTGTAAATATATCTTTCATTGTAAATATTTCTTTTCTTACTGTCACGAAAGCTGTAGGGGTTGGGTGCCATTTATTTTTGGGGTCTATCTTTTGTTTGCTGTTTTTGACTCAGTTAGGGAGTCAGGTTAGATTCTGTATTTTCATACCCTTTTTTATGTTAGGTTAGTTAAATTGATAGTGACTGTTTTGTTTATTATTTTGGCCTTGCCCAGCCCTGAAGAGTTGTACTTTCGGAGTGATTCTGTTTGTTTTGGATTATTTTTCTTGTAATCATTAAATTTGTAAGATTCAAAGATTTGAAAGACACATGTGTTGACCTCATTATTTCTAAATCTGATTTTTTGTTGTTTATACTTTTTATGTTACACCTCGACCCTAGACCGGGGTCGTAACACTACCTAATCTAGAGTTGTTTCAGTAGCAAAAATGTCATGACTCTGTAAGACTTCTTTAATAGTCTTCTTGATGAGGGGTTGGGTCAGGGAAAATATTTGAGACAAATGCTCTATTATTTCCTGAGTTGCCATGTCAGATACGTGAAGGACAGTTTGCATCTTTAGAAATAATGATGCTAAGTTATGTTGCAACTGGGCCCTCAAATTGTCAGTGTCACATTGACTCTCAACCTCAGAAAGATCACAGAAGTCCTTCAACAACACAGTCAGCACAATATGTTAGTGGAGTACTATCATTCTCTGCTGACACAACATTATCATACAAGTCTGAACTACCTACATGTTTTCTAATTTTTTGTGTGTTAAATGAAGAGTATACATTTGTTCGGTAATTACAGTTCTTGAATGCACATGCTACCATCTCATGCTTTCGTAATTACTTCTCAAATTACTAAACAGTGTTACCTCCGAAAAGGGCTGCTTAAAGTTACACATGCAGCATGAAATATATGCATGTGCTTCAACTTCTCCATCTGCTCTGCCTGCATCATTATGAGGCTGTGACAAATGAGCTTTCATTGCATTAAATGACTGAAAAGTACAAATACATCTGTCATAGAGACAAGGAAGGGGGCTAATTCTTGAATAATGGCTATGCTGCAAATGGCAGTGCCTAAATAATTTTGCCCGGGTCTCTAAGGATACAGAACACAACTTGCACTTCTACTCCATTGAATCACCTGCACCCTGAAATGTAAATAACACTTGTTTTTTTTTTCCTTTTTTTTTTTTTAATTTTTTTTTTAGAGTAAGCAGCATTCAATTCAACATTAGCACTGCACTAAAAAATTCAACCTACTGTTCATTACAACAGTGTTCATAAAATATGGCTTAATTTTCAGCAAGGTGTTGCATTATCCCATCAAATGTGTGCAAGCACATGTATCTGCTAAGATTTCTTTGCAAACAAATGGAGTTAAATTTGCTTAACATAAATAACTCCTTAGAAACTCTGTCACAACTTATGATTAGTTTAAACCAAAATATGGGTCAAAACATTTACTCTTTCATGTGACAATTGCATATTCTATGACATTTTGATGGCCCCTAAACTAGTAATGTAGTTTTTTTTTTTGTTTTTTTTGTTTTTTTTTTTAAACTCAAGTGTGTCTAGTATTATTGATTTGACTTAGTATAATTTCGGGATTCGAATTTGGAGTTCGATGGATTAGGATGTGAAGTTGGAGGTTCCTGCTGATCTTGATTAAAATTGTAATTAATTTGCGCTTTTCGGTCATACAATAGATTTTGACTTATTTTATTCCGTTTCCTTGTTTGCACTTTTAACTTTGTGGTACGTTAAAATGTCTGGAAAGAACATGAAAACCCGTGGTAGCATTCAGACACGACTGACGCCAAGTGTGCGCGCCGCGAGCGAGTCTCCTTCTTCCCCTGAATCCGTGTCGCCGAGCGGTGACTTTGACTTCGCCGCACTCAGGCTCGAACTGTTGGCTTTACTGAGGAAGGACATCGCCGATATTTTTGAAAAGGAGCTCCAGGAGACTTTCAGGGTTGCGCTGTCTGCTGTTCAGCTTGACCTGCAGGCCGTGAAAACACAGCTGGCTAGTGATAAAGTCGTTACCGAGGCTACCATATCAACACTGAAAGGTACTGTTGTGGAAACGGAGCACGCTCTCTCCGGTTGCACCGATGACATAGCTCAAATGAAGACTACTATCGAGTCTCTCACTGCGACCGTGACTCAATTAGAGAATAAATGTGAGGATTTGGAGTCGAGGTCACGGTGCAATAACATTCGGATTCTGGGAGTTCCAGAGGGTGCTGACACATGTACAACTGCTGCAGTAGCGGCCTTGTTAAAAGAGGCGTTTGGTCTGGAGAAGGAGCCGGTTTTCGACCGGTCCCACCGGACCCTTCAGCCGAAGCCCAAGCCTGGTGAAAGACCACAAGCTATTGTGTGCAGATTCCACTATCACAGTGACCGTGTTGACATTTTACGCCGTGCGAGAGATTAAAGTGAGGGGTTTAACCATCTCCGTTTTCCCTGACTACACAGGCAAGATAGCACGGGCCCGGGCCGCGTTTAATGAGGTTCGGCGTCAACTTCATGGTATTGAGGGCGCTCGCTATGGAATACTTCACCCAGCTCGGCTTCGCATTACATATAACGGTGTTCAGAAGGATTTTATTTCAGCGGAGGAAGCAGGAGACTATGTTAAACTCTTGATATCGGGGTGAACTGCATCACCTACACAGTGGCGTCTTTTTCGCTCTTCTTTTATTTTTATTCTTTGCACTCGGCCTTCCAGCTCTACAGTATTTGGATTTTTATTGAAGATATTGTCGTTGCATTACTTCGCCTAGATTTTGTGGACTCACTCCTCTTAAATCTACTTCGGTATTAATGTGGTTCTCTGTTTTGATGCTCTGACTGGGTTAGAGTTACTGTTTATTTAATTTTATTAGTGTTTTTTCCTTGGCTTTAGGTCCTACACTGTTATATTATTTGTTACAAGTCTTTAAAAGTTAAGGAAATTATATTTGTTATTGTGCACAGACTGTTTATCAGACTTGAAGTCAGTAGGGGCTTTTTCTCTTACTGGAACTTTTTGTCTTGGTAATTTTTTTGGTTAGTTCAGCTTACTCTCTGAGTTGTTTTCACATTGTGGACAACTTTTGGTTATTGTGGGAAACACTGCTGTCTCATTTTTTTTTATGGAGACTTTGGGTGTGTGTGTGTTTGGGGGATTGTTAGAGTAAACAAAACATGCCAGTGCTTTGAAGGATGTGAACTGGAACGGAGTAATGTTAGTCAATTGCGAATCTGTTTTTAGAGGATTTAAACCTAATATGGTGAACAAATTATATTATAGAATTCAGGCAATTTTACTGGGGTTATCTCATACAGTGTGGCAAGTAATAATTTGGAAAGACCTTTGTAGTATCACAGTCTAAAACTGGATTTAAAGAGAAGCAAATCAGTAAATGAATCACATGAAAATGAATCACATGAATGTGAATCACATGAAAATGAATCACATGAATGTGAATCACATGAATATGAATCACATGTATATGAACCACATGTATATGAACCACATGAAAATGAATCACATGTAAATGAATCACATGTAAATGAATCATATGAAAATGAATAAATAAATTAAAATGACTTGGTATAATTTTGATTTGCAAGCCGATTCACTGCAGTTACATATATTAGTCTCTCAGATAAGACAGCCAGTCTCTGCAGTAGGAGGCCGAGGGAACCCTTAGGTACATTGCTAATAAAATTAAGCATTCTATTACCAACAGTATTTCAGCATACATCATACCTTGTTTTTTTGAAGACTGAGGATATTCCACTCCACTAAACTTTCACTTGAGCCTACAAGATGGAACAGTTACAACAAATAAAATTTAAACTTAATAAATGATTTATCGATTTATAAGCTTGTTTTTGCCATGGAGGAAATAAATAAATAAATAAAATACTTTATTTCTCACAATTGCTACTTTACATCGCGCAATTCTGATTTTTTTTTTTACTTGAAATTTAAACGTCTATTGACATTCAGTGAGTTACAATGAATGCACAGATAAAGCATCAATCATTCTCTATAAATAGGCTACATACAGTAGGAACAACACTCACCAGCTAGTCAAGCCAAGGAAAACCAGAAGTTACCTGAAGTTAGTCACATTTCTGGTACTGCATCAAGTGCATGTCTAAAATGCGAGGAAAAAAAGTCAGAATTGTGAAATATAAACTCAAAATTGAGAGAAATAAAGTCAGAATTGCGAGATTTAAACTCACAATTCTAAGAAAAAAGTCAATTGTAAGACATAAAGTCACAATTGTGAAAAAAAGTTAAAATTACCTTTCTCCCCTCTATGGCAGAAACATACTTCCATATTTATCAGAAGTTAAGGATTTACCACACAAACATGTTAAATAACACCTTGATTGTGAAGGTATTTCCAGAACCCCCAAAGTCTCTTCTAACAAGCTGAATAAAAAAGAATCCTGTCTGGAGCACAAAAGATTTTTTTTTTTTTTTTAATCTGTTTCTCATATTATTAATAAAGAAGACTCTTTATGGACTCTGCCTTACCAATTGGCTCATATGCTCATTTACTATCACTTATTATCAAATATGTTATAAAACGATGCAAACTGAAGGCTAACGTTACCTCCGACTTACCCAGCTAAATTAATCAGCCCTATCGTTTCATTACTGTGACTGCCAACAAACAGTTAAGCTAACTGATAACAGTAAAAATGTAAAACCATTTTACTTACCAGAGAAGAACGCTTATTAAAAGCAGCAGTGCCATACTTTGGAAAATAATGACTGTTGACGGCTGAAAGGTAAAACGTGCAGTTATTTCAAAATTCATCCCACCCGCTAAACGGTAGCCATCTTGATCTTTTGGATTTTGGAAAACGTAAAGCCCAGAAATGTAAAACGTAAAGACGATGTCACGCTGTATGAATTTGGACACTCATAAATTATGATGCAGTTGGCAATGTTTACTCAAAAATATATACTCAAATAAAATTAAAACATCATTACTCATTAAGTAAACACAGAAGTTTATTGTTGGGTTAATTAAATAACTGGTTTTGATTGCTACACAGATAATGTTTATAAGTTAGTCGTACTGTAATAGCTCTGTTCATGTTCATCACTGAATAATGCCACTTGCGGTCATGTCATGGAGATTAGCACAGAACGTTCTTTCCTCTTACATTGACACAAACATGTTATTGTCTTCAAGAATGTCTGCACATCTGCTAAGACATTGAAACCACCAAACTGGCGCAAATCTCCTAGAACTCCCTTTTCGAGAATCGCAGATGTCTAACTCTCCTTATCTTAAACTTATATAGTGCATGTGAGAGACGAGTCCTTCAGAGTGCTCTCATCTTCTATCCTGTATTCATCTCTCTCTGTAATAAAACTTCTACACCTGAGAGGACAAGTCTACTGGTGTTTGTCTAAATTTCTACCACAGGGATTACAGTGTACAAGTAGCAGAGTAAATTCTGAAGTTTATAGAGCAATACTTTCTGATTAGATTCTGTCAAAACCTGCTAAACTGGTAGGACTGTGCTTCACAGTACAGCTAACGTACCGCATAAGCAACCCAATGCTTCTTAAGGCAAATAAATTAAATGTTATTAAATGTCTGATGACCTCAACCCAATTGAGCATGCTTTTCACTTATATGAAGACAAAACTCAAGGCAGAAAGGCAAGCAGCAACTGAAGGCAGTTGCAATAAAGGTCTGGCAAAGTATCTCAAGGGAGGAAACTCAGCATTTGGTGATGTCCATGGGTTTCAGTTATTGACTGCAAATGATTTGCATCCATCCATCCATTTTCTGTACTGCTTATCCTACACAGGGTCATGGGGAACCTTGAGCATATCCCAGGGGACTTGGGCCACAAGGCAGGGGACACCCTGGGCAGGGTGCCAACCCATTGCAGGGCACAGTCAGTCTACACTGCATGTCTGGGAGAGGAAACTAGACTACCTGGAGGAAACCCCCAAAGCAAAGGGAGAACACCTCCATCTGCCTCTGCACTGACAGGGCATCAAAGGGAATCGAACCCCCAACCCTGGAGTTGTGAGGCAAATGTGCTAACCACAAAGCCACTATGTCCCCTGGATTTGCATCCAAGTATTAAACATAAGCCTAATCAGAATAATTAAAACAAATTGACTGGAAACATAAATTATTTCAGGATGGAAATACAAAAGTTATTTATGCAATGATTTCAGCATATCTTCAGTCCCAAACATCTGCAAAACAGGTTTTTACAAAGTTTTATAAATTTATTAAAGCTAAAAAAAAAAAAACCCCTTCCCATTTAAATGTGAAACATCAATTTTACATATGCATTCAGCAATCATATATTTGCTAATACACTTTAAATAAAGCGCAGGTATACCTGTTAACATTGATCATCCTTGAGATGTTTCTACAACTTAGTTAAAGTTCACCTGTGGTATAACTTATATGATTGGACATAATTTGCAAATGTACTCTTCTGTTTATATGAAGACTTACTGCTGATAATGAATACCAGAGCAAAAACAAGCCATTAGGAGGAAAAGTAATTGTCAGCAACCTCAAATTATTAAAAAAAAAAATTGTGGCAGAGCAAAATGCAATTACTCCAATAATAAAACATGATATACACTACACACACTGTATTGCTTTTTATTAGTGATGCACAGAAAACATACCACATTGAAAAGTAAAGCCACAATTGTATTGCTCTTATGTAGGTTAATCTCTTTAATGAAAAACAATCAACAGAGGACTGCTTTTTAAAAACTTCAGTCAAAACCTAATGTAATTTCCTTTTGCATTGCATTTTGCTTTGTGTGTTGGTGGTCAGAGGACTCTGGGGTGACCTTGTGGTTGAATCCTGGATTCCTGACCAAGGTCATATCACCCAACTTTGTGAATCAGTCATTTGACATTGAACCTTGGAATGAAGGTGAGTCTGCAGAGTATTTCTGGCTGTGACCCATACATGCCCTTATTATTTGGACTGGATGCAACCCCTATAAGAAATTCTTTTAAGAGTATAATTCTTATAATTATTTTATGTTGATTTCGTATCCTTATTAGGATCCCTCCAATCATATATATATATATATTATATATATATATATATATATATATATATATATATATATTTTTGCATAACATAAAACCTACAGACCTGCTTAGCAGTTGCTGAGTATTTCAAACAGGGAATCATCATTGGCTTAAAAAAAAAATAATAATAATAAGTGGCAAGCTCCTCCTCCTCATGGGGTGTGTGTGTGTGTGTGTGTGTGTGTGTGTGTGTCTGCATGTGCTGAACAAGAGAGAGAAAACATGATGAAGAAAAGAACTAGGCTGGATAAACTAAGCAGTAACTGATGTTTTAAGTGGAAAAAAGACAATTTAAAATATTTTTTAAAAACTTAAATGTTGAATAAGAGATCTAAAGCACCCTTTTAAAACCTAATTGTGGAGCTGTAAAACCATTCGTTCGAATCTCAGCCAGGTTTTTTTTTATACCACTGAAACTCTTCAATGGTGGGTGAGCCACCCAGCATCAACCCTTTGACCTTCAGAGATTGTACATGGTGTTCAAGAACTCACAGTTCCACTGGGTTCCTGTCATGGGGGAGAGTCCATGGAGGAGGCTGCATGTGCAGAAGTCATTTGCTTAAAATATAAATAAATAAATAAATAAAAACAGGATACAGGGAAACAGACACAAGGAACTGGGAACACCAGAAAACCATGAAACGAGAACAACCAGAAACTAAGCAATACTATATAAACAAGGGTAGAACATATTTAAACTATCAAAAAGACTATGCATAATACAAATAACATCAAATGGCAATAAAGAAGCAAACACAAAACATAACATAACCTGAACATAATGCACCAGCAACAAAGGAGAGAGAAAACAGGACACTTAAATAGGTAAACTAATCAAGAAAAATAACAAAAAGATGAGCATGGTAAAACAGGATGCCCTCTAGTGGCCCAAGGTGGAATTGCCCCTGGGGGCCATGACAATTCCCTTTTCCAGAGTTCCATCCATGCTAGGGCTATTCAGACCACGGATAGTGATTGAACTAGTCAATCAACCAATCAAATGACTTATACATTTACACTGATAACACATTCTTTTTATTATTTGTAATTGTTTATTGCATTTCATTGTAAGAGTTAATTCCTCTTAATACAAGTTATGAATTTCAATGGTAGCTGTTATAAAATCTTTTGATTATGAAGAAAATTTTAAATGTGAAATTTGATGAAGATGAAAATAAAAGACATCATCACATTGCCACAGCTATATCCTATTCTGGTGCCTTGGGAGAGTTGCCATAAGACACACACAAACTCTTAGTTTATTCAAAAGGGTAAGAGTATGTTTATATTATATATATATATATATATATATATATATATATATATATATATATATATATATATATATATATATATATATATATTAGACAGTAATTTTAATTCTTTTTGGTTAGACACAAATCATCAGATCATCAGACAGCCACTTGCCTCAGCAACAGTGTGATCATCAGTCAAGGTAAAAGTGGCAGAATGTAGGTACATAGCATGCAAAAAAAAAACAAGAGTGGTAGCATGCTACAAAATATTGATTGAGGGATAGGCAGGACTGAAAATGCACTCTTAAAATGGCTCCATTCAATGGTCAGAAAGAAAACAAAAAAGTAAACAAATATTTGTCAAATGCCCACAGAAATCTTAAAAATTATCCGAGCACAGAGAATGGAGCCTTGCTCAATAAATTACTAGATAATTGTAGAAACAATTAGATTACAACATTCTGTATATCACATACCCCATTTATTTTCTCATTTTGTTTGTCAGTCCAAATCTCCAGAACACATCACATTTCAGCAGCTCTGTCCATTAGCTCAGTTTGTGCCCTAGGCCTCATTTTAGCAGCTCAAATCTACATAATAATGCTGCCTGCAACCCAAAAAACACAGAATGTTTTGGTCAATTCGGATTCGAAATGCTTGCTCACTGCAATTGAAGTGCGCAAGAGTTTGACTGGAACCGTACAGAAGCCACCTTGCTAAGATACTTTTGGACCAGTTGTTTTGGTCCACACCCAATTTACTGTGTTCTCATCTGCACAAACGAACTGCACCAAAGAGAAAATAGCACCAGGGTTTGATTCAAATGGCCTAAACACTGTATATGTGAAAGCACTTTAATTATCATGTAGGACCTCAAATATTAGCTAGAAGAAGAAAAGCATGTTTTGATCACAGTTCAACGTAAGTATTTAGTAGAGATGTACCGATACTAAATTTCTCAGCCAATACTGATAACCGATTATTCAGAGTGATATCAGCCGATACCGATTGTTCTGCCTTTTATGCCTTCTTTTAAATTAATAATAATTAATTTCACAATTCTGAAAAAAAAAATGCTAATTAAAAACTTTATTCTCTCCATTTCAACAAGTTGTTTCACAGTAACTGGTCTCATAAACAGAAAACACATTACTCAAATTAACATTAACACATTAACTAAATTCTGAAGATTAAAGTAAGATTTCTTAACTAATTGAATGTTATTAATTCTTATTAATGTTGACTGAATTCTAAAAAAAAAAAAAAAAAAAAAAAAAAAACATCCTGTTAGGCTCACATTCACTCACCACAAACAAAAGCATTTCTAGGTCATCATTGAATATCAAACTGGTGATATAAAGGACTAATAGAAACTCTTTTTTTGATGATGATATTAACTCATTAACATTAACTGGATATGAAATGTACTACTCTACAAATATATTTTTCTGTACAATATATATATTTTTTGTCAACTCATCTTCATTTAAAAACTTTCAATGGTGTACTGGCACTTTAATTCAGTGCGGCAAAAAAAAAAAAATAGACTCAAGACAAAAACTCCTGTTTCACTGCTGCTCGTGTCCGGTGTAAAATTTTAGCGGTGCAGAGCTTACAGAGCTTATAAACTGCAGTTTTGTCATCATTCCACACAAGAGACATTTTTTTTTTTTTACACACAGCACGAAATCGATGTGTTTTCCTGCACTCTTTTTATTGACAGGATATAATCGGCCCTGATCACTGGATGTTTTTAAACTATCATTAAAAATAGCCTTTATCGGTCAATACCGATTATCGGCTGATACATGGTTGCATCTCTAGTATTTAGTGTACTTTTTTCTACATCTCAGTGTTTATTAATACAGTAGCTAAGTAGTAGTGTTTCAAATTTTCCAATGAGAAAATTTTTGCAAAACACATTTTGCATTCACTGCAGCTTCTTAAATGCACAAATAATTCAAGCAAACATCCATACTTTGAGCTTTCCCTCATTTTCCTTCAATGTGCTTGTTAAAATAAAATGGCTGGGATGATAGTGAGCATTTTAAAATTCAGCATGTATGTTTGTAGCCAGCATTTCAAAGAATCTGAGTACTCAAAGACAACTAGCTGTAAATGGACTGCATATATGAGTGGATGTCATGGCAGGGTGTCAGAAGTGAAACCAAAATGTCTCTGACACCCTCTAGTGGCTGGCTGCAGTACAATTTGTACCCCACCTATTCCCATGTGAATGGGACAGATAGCAATCTTTCATTTTAAGTTACTGCTTCACAAATGATTTTCAGAAAGAGTGTTCAATTGACCCTGATATCTCCCCAAAAATTGTTCTTTACAACAAATATGTATTGTAGGAGTTATTAACTGATGAATAAAAGGGCATGGTTGATGAGGTGACTGACAGTTTCAGACATGACTGTCAAGCCTCATGAATAAGCACATATTTGCCAACATGGACCTGAAGCTCTTGACACTTCTGCAGCAAAGCCATGTCTTGTTCTGTTGGAAAGTGCTCTAACAAACACTGTGTGGAGTCCCTAGGAGTTTTTCAGGTATGTTGTTCATTTTGATGTCTAAGCTACCTTGTTGTGAGGATAATATAATTAGCAAATTAACATGAGTGAAGAAAGAGAATGCATAAACCAAGGCAGGTAACATTAGCTAAATTTCATAATAATCTGCTACCATCACAAGTTACATCATCAATACAGATTAGTGAGCCTGTTCCAGAAGTAGCCATGCAAGCCCAAGCCATGACACTACCTCCACCATGTTTCACATATGAACTTTTTGTTTTGGATCATGAACAGATCCATTCTTTCTCCACACTTTGGCTTTTCCACCACATTGGTAGAGGGTAATCTTGGTTCCAGAACTTTTGTGGCTCATCTCTGTATTTCTTTGCAAAATCCAATATGGCCTTCTGATTCTTACTGCTCATGAGTGGTTTGCATCTTGTGGTATGGCCTCTATATTTCTGCACTTCTGAATGGTGGATTGTGATACTTTCACCCCTGCCCTGTGAAGGTTGTTGCTGATGTCACTACCTGTTGTTTTTAGGGTTTCTTCTCAGGTCTCACAATCCAACTGCTGTTGTTTACCTTGGCTGACCTGTTCCATGTCTGGTTGTTAGTACCCTAGTAATTTCATTATTTTTCAGGACATTTCAAATTGTACTGGCTATGCTTTTGCAGTGGCGCTGATATTTTTTTTCTCTCTGTTCCCAGCTTCAAAATGGTTTGCTTTTCTTCCATAGACAGCTCTCTGGTCTTAATGTTGTGTTATCCTTTTTAACAACAAATGCAGTCTTCATAGGTGAAAGTACTTAAACCAAGAGTAGACATCAATTAGATGTAGCTATCAATTTTTTAAACAATCAATTTCACAGGGCACACCTGGGCAGCAAGAAACATAGCAGTCACATGCTCCAATATTTTTGATCACTTGTAAAAATGGATGGGTTCAAACAAAAGGTACCATGTTTTAAGTTGTTCATCACATCTAGATCTAAATATAACCAAATGAAAGCTGAAATTTTGATCTATTGTGTCATATTTATATTTTTATCTCAAACCCAAATGTCTTCAATGTACAGCAAAAACAATAAAATTGGCCTTGCTGTTCAAATACATTTGGAGGGGGCTGTATATTGTCCATCACAATAGATCCATTGCTGGCCTCTCTGGCTTCTAGGTCTCTACTGCACAGACTCTGGCTCTAATTTCTGCAAGATGGCAACTCCCATTTTGACTCAAAAAAGGCTTCAAAATCACACAGTGGGAGTAAATGGCATCATGTTGTTCACTTGTATATACAGTGGAAGAAATGAGTATTCAATGCATCAACATTTTTTCCAGTAAATATATTTCCAATTAGGTTATTCACATTAAATTTTCACCAGACATTAGTATTAACTCAAAAAATCCGCAAATATAAAGAATACACAACATTAAAGTCTGTAAATAAAGTTACATTTACATTTACATTTATTCATTTAGCAGACGCTTTCATCCAAAGCGACTTACAAATGAGAAAATACAAGCAAAGCGATATATCAAGCAGAGAACAATACAAGTAGTGCTACCATACAAGATCCATTAATTGATTTCCAGAAGAAGCAAAGTCTGCAGAGTAGAGGTCTAAGTGCCAGAGTAATATTTATTTATTTATTTATTATTTTTTTATGGGTTGGTTAGGTGTTCACGGAAGAGGTGAGTCTTTAGCTGTTTTTTGAAGATGGTGAGAGATTCTGCGGTCCGAATTGAGGTTGGAAGTTAATTCCACCACTGAGGAACAGATAGTTTGAATGTTCTTGAAAGGGACCTTGAGCCACGCTGAGTAGGTACTACTAAGCGTCGGTCTTGATTGATCGCAGATTGTGTGAGGGAACGTAAGCCTTCAGGAAAGAGTTGAGGTAGGAGGGTGCTGTTCCAGGCAAGGTCTTGTAGGTGAGCATCAAGGCCTTGAATTGATTGTGAGCGGCTACAGGAAGCCAGTGGAGGGAGATGAAAAGGGGTGTGACATGGGTTCTCTTGGGCTCGTTGAAGACTGCATTCTGCATTCTGAATCATTTAAAGGGGTTTGATGGAGCTGGCTGGGAGGCCCGAGAGTAGTGAGTTGCAGTAGTCCAGTTTTGAGATAACAAGAGCCTGGACTAATAGTTGTGTAGCCTGTTCGGTGAGGTAGGGTCTGATTTTCTTGATGTTGTACAGGATGAACCTACAGGCCCGTTCAGTTATTGAGATGTGGTCTGTAAATGTCAAGCTGTCATCGAGAATCACCCCAATGTTCCTGGCTGTCCTGGTTGGCTTGAGTGTGGTTGAGCCGAGCTGTACAGTGAGGTTGTGGTTGATTGAGGGACAGGCTGGGATGACGAGAAGCTCAGATTTTGCCAGGTTGAGCTTAAGGTGGTGTTCCCTCATCCAGACCGAGATGTCCGACAGGCAAGCAGAGATACGTGCAGAGACGGATGGATCGTCAGGCTGGAAGGACAAATAGAGCTGGGTGTCATCAGCATAGCAGTGGTATGAAATGCCATGAGACTCAATCACCTGCCCCAGAGATGTAGTGTAGGTAGAAAAGAGGAGTGGACCCAGAACTGACCCCTGTGGAACGGCAGTTGTGAGTTTCTGAGTTTCAGAAATATCTCCCCTCCACGATACCTTGAAGGATCTGTCTGAGAGATAAGATTCCACCCAGCGCAGAACCGTTCTGGTGATGCCCAGGCTGGAGAGAGTCGACAGGAGGATCTGATGGTTCACAGTGTCGAAAGCAGCAGAGAAGTCATGTAGGATGAGGACAGATGATCTAGAGGTTGCTATTGCTAGTCGTAAAGCTTCAGTGACAGAAAGCAGAGCAGTCTCCGTGGAGTGATTGCACTTGAAGCCAGACTGCTTGGTGTCCAGGAGGTTGTTCTGTGTGAGAAAATTGGAGAGTTGAATAAAAACGGCTCTTGCCAGAGTTTTGGAAAGAAAAGGGAGGAGGGAAATAGGTCTGTAGTTGTCAACCGCAGCAGGGTTAAGTGATGTTTTTTTTAAGCAGTGGGGTAACCTGGGGAGGAGGGGGACAGAGAAGAGAAGAAACGGTTTTGAAGAGAGTGCAGGTGTTGGGAGAACTGCCAATCTTCTCTTGGTAGTATGTGGCTTTATATGCCCCAGCCCATGAAAGAAGAGGTCACCCGGTGGGTCCACACATCCATGAGTTCCAGGCACCCTGGTATAGCAAAGACACAGTGATTGGTGGAAAATCAATTCTGTCAGGAAGGCCTTAAGAGTGATGTTGCACAGTTTGTTAAGGCCTGTCCACTATTTGCCCAAACCCATACATCATGACACCTCCCTAGCAGATTGTTCGAACCATTACCAATGCTGCAAAACTCCCGGTCACAAATCGGTCTAGATTTGATCACAGACCTAGCGAGCTCCCAAGGCCACACTGTTATTCTCACCATTGTAGACTGATTTTCCAAAGCCTGTCACCTCATTCCCCTTACAAAGTTACCCACGACACTACAAATCTTGTTCAAAGAAGTGTTCCATCATTATGGCCTCCCTGAAGCTATTATTCAGATTGGGGGTTCAGTTCAGTTATGTTCATGTTCAGAGTTCAGAGTGTGGCAAGCTTTTTGCAAATGGCTGAATATCAGTGCCAGTCTCTCCACAGTCAAATGGGCAGACTGAATGGGTGAATTCCTCAGAGGCTACTGTCACAGCAAGCAATATGACATTACGGCCAAAGGCCAGTGCTTATATAAAAATAGAAACTTGACTCACCGCTATTTAAATTATTTAAATCAATTATTAAATTTGACTTAATTCAAATCTGACTCTTTTGGAGTTGGAAAACAAATTATAAATATATGTTGCATAACTACAACTGTAAAGTTTCCTATCTGGTCTGATCACCTTAAACAGCTTTATAAAAAACAATGCATGCGCATAACTGTCTTTTAAATTGCAGCAAATTCAGACAATAGCTCCACTAACTTAACTTCATTGAAATGTATTTTTTCTTAATTATTGTTCACTTTATTCATCTTGGATGGTTCTGTCATTTGTCACATTTCAAGGTAGATTCGGAAGCAGTTGCAGATATACAACGTTTTATTAAACAAACAAACAAACAAACAACAAAACAAAGACACTAAGACAACTTGCCAAAATACTGTGACAAGAAACAAAACAAGGCAACATGGAACACAGTAGTCTAAGACAAACGTAAGACCGAGAAGCAGTGCAAACAATGGTTATATATAAGTGTGCTCATTAACAGAAACGTGATTCAGGTGCAGGTGGTCATGTGACATGTAGTACAGTGCAGTGGCTGACGGGAACTGAAGTCCAGAGTTACCTAATTGATATATGACAGAACCCCCCACCCCAGGGCGCTTCTCCCAGAGCGCCCAAAAATGCACTCCCTCCATCTGGTGGTCCTGGCCCCTTGGGCAAAATGTCCCCAGTAGAACAGGAAAGCAGAGCGACGTCCTCATCGGAAAAGGAAAGCAGAGAGACGTCCTCAGAGGGGCTGGAGCTCAGAGCGACATCTGCGTGGCAGGACAGCGGGACAACTTCCTCCGCAGGACAGGAGAGGGGAGCGATGTTCTCCGTGAGGCCCGAGGGAAGCTCCAAGATTTCCGTGAGGCCATAGAGGGGAGCGAGATTCTCAGCGAGGCCAGGGAGAGGAGCGAGGTTCTCCGCGAGGCCAAAGGGAGGAACGATGCTCTCCGCGGAGCATGAGGGGGGGAACAATGTCCTCCGTGGAGCAGGAAGGGGGAATGACATGCGGCGTGCAGCAAAGAAGAGGAAGAACGTCTTCAGCGGAACATGGAGGCAGAGCGACCTCCTCAGCAAAGCAGGATGGCAGAGCGATGTCCTCAGCCGAGCAGGAAGGCGGAGCGACGTCCTCAGCCGAGCAGGAAGGCGGAGCGACTTCCTCAGCCAAGCAGGAAGGCGGAGCGACGTCCTCAGCCAAGCAGGAAGGCGGAGCGACGTCCTCAGCCAAGCAGGAAGGCGGAGCGACGTCCTCAGCCAAGCAGGAAGGCGGAGCGACGTCCTCAGCGGAGCAGGCAAACAGAATGACGTACTCAGCGGAGCAGGAAAGCAGAGTGACGTCCTCAGCCAAGCAGGAAAGCAGAGCGACGTCCTCAGCCGAGCAGGAAGGCGGAGCGACGTCCTCAGCCGAGCAGGAAGGCAGAGCGACATCCTCAGCTGAACCGGCAAGCACAGCGGCATTGTGCACAGGGTTGGCGAACAGAGGGGAGTACTTGGGGATGTCAGGACATGGAGCAATGTTTTCAGCTAACCCGGGTGACTGAGCTGCGTCCTCAGCTGACCCAAAAAGCTTAGCAGCATCCTCAGATGAGCAGGGAGGCTGACCTTCATTCTCCGCTGACTCCGTTTGCTGAACTAGATCCATTATAGGGGAGGGAGGGTGGGAGATGGTACTAGCCCCGACCACAGACTCCCACTTGTACCGGACTCCTGCTCCTGTTGGCGTGACGTAGTCCTCCGTGAACATAGGTGGTAGATTGAAGCCCAGGTAATTCCTGCCGACCTGCTGCTTACATAGCGCAGCTTGGTACTCCTCCTCCTGTTGGCGCAGCGTAGTGAAGTACTCCGCGCACATAGGTGGCATGGTGACACCCAGGTACTTCATCATGATCTGCTGCTTCCGGAGAAGGTCTTAAGTTCTGTCACATTTCAAGGTAGATTTGGAAGCAATCGCAGATATACAACATTTTATTAAACAAACAAACAAACAAACAAACAAACAAACAAACAAACAACAAAACAAAACAAAGACACTAAGACAACTTGCCAAAATACTGTGGCAAGAAACAAAAGACAGTAACATGGAACACGGTAGTCTAAGACAAACGTAAGACCAAGAAGCAGTGCAAACAATGGCTATATATAAGTGTGCTCATTAACAGAAACGTGATTCAGGTGCAGGTGGTCATGTGACATGTAGTACAGTGCAGTGGCTGATGGGAACTGAAGTCCAGAGTTACCTACTTGATATATGACATCATTCCTTGGATCTTCATTAGTTTATGCAAATCAGTGGTTGTCTTGATGATGTATACAGTGAGGGAAAAAAGTATTTGATCCCCTGCTGATTTTGTACGTTTGCCCACTGACAAAGAAATGATCATTCTGTAATTTTAATGGTAGATTTATTTGAACAGTGAGAGACAGAATAACAACAAAAAAAATCCAGAAAAACGCATGTCAAAAATGTTATGAATTGATTTGCATTTTAATGAGGGAAATATGTATTTGACCCCATCTGCAAAACATGACTTAGTACTTGGTGGCAAAACCCTTGTTGGCAATCACAGAGGTCAGACGTTTCTTGTAGTTGGCCACCAGGTTTGCACACATCTCAGGAGGGATTTTGTCCCACTCCTCTTTGCAGATCTTCTCCAAGTCATTAAGGTTTCGAGGCTGACGTTTGGCAACTCGAACCTTCAGCTCCCTCCACAGATTTTCTATGGGATTAAGGTCTGGAGACTGGCTAGGCCACTCCAGGACCTTAATGTGCTTCTTCTTGAGCCACTCCTTTGTTGCCTTGGCCGTGTGTTTTGGGTCATTGTCATGCTGGAATACCCATCCACGACCCATTTTCAATGCCCTGGCTGAGGGAAGGAGGTTCTCACCCAAGATTTGACGGTACATGGCCCCGTCCATCGTCCCTTTGATGCGGTGAAGTTGTCCTGTCCCCTTAGCAGAAAAACACCCCCAAAGCATAATGTTTCCACCTCCATGTTTGATGGTGGGGATTGTGTTCTTGGGGTCATAGGCAGCATTCCTCCTCCAAACACGCTGAGCTGAGTTGATGCCAAAGAGCTCCATTTTGGTCTCATCTGACCACAAAACTTTCACCCAGTTGTCCTCTGAATCATTCAGATGTTCATTGGCAAACTTCAGACGGGCATGTATATGTGCTTTCTTGAGCAGGGGGACCTTGCGTGTGCTGCAGGATTTCAGTCCTTCACGGCGTAGTGTGTTACCAATTGTTTTCTTGGTGACTATGGTCCCAGCTGCCTTGAGATCATTGACAAGATCCTCCGTGTAGTTCTGGGCTGATTCCTCACTGTTCTCATGATCATTGCAACTCCACGAGGTGATATCTTGCATGGAGCCCCAGGCCGAGGGAGATTGACAGTTCTTTTGTGTTTCTTCCATTGCGAATAATCGCACCAACTGTTGTCACCTTCTCACCAAGCTGCTTGGCAATGGTCTTGTAGCCCATTCCAGAATTGTGTAGGTCTACAATCTTGTCCCTGACATCCTTGGAGAGCTCTTTGGTCTTGGCCATGGTGGAGAGTTTGGAATCTGATTGATTGATTGCTTCTGTGGACAGGTGTCTTTTATACAGGTAACAAGCTGAGATTAGGAGCACTCCCTTTAAGAGTGTGCTCCTAATCTCAGCTCGTTACCTGTATAAAAGACACCTGGGAGCCAGAAATCTTTCTGATTGAGAGGGGGTCAAATACTTATTTCCCTCATTAAAATGCAAATCAATTTATAACATTTTTGACATGTGTTTTCTTGTTGTTATTCTGTCTCTCACTATTCAAATAAATCTACCATTAAAATTATAGACTGATCATTTCTTTGTCAGTGGGCAAACGTACAAAATCAGCAGGGGATCAAATACTTTTTTCCCTCACTGTAACATGAATCAGGCAGAGATTCATTCATACATAATTTGTTTGAATTTCTGTGCAAAACTCAATTTGAAATTCTCTTTTCAATGCAACTTTGATTAATAAGCGCTATGTGATTTTGCAATAGCAAAATGTACACATATCAGCAAGTCTTGCAAAATCTTTTTCCTTATAACACACACTAGCTGGGATAAGAGCTGCCCAGATTTGTTTTTAACTAATCTTATACTTGCGTTGTATGAGCCTTATTATACAATAATGTGTAAGCCTTATTATACACTACATCAGCTTTGTGCAAGCCTTTTTACACAGTAACGTGTAAGCATTATTACATAGAACGTCAACATTATGAAAGCCTTATTACACAGTGCTGTATAAGCCTTATTACACAGTAACTTGTAAGTCTTATTACATACCACATCAGCACAGCCTTTATACACATGTGTAAGTCTTATTACACAGCACATAAGTGTTGTGTAATAAGCGTTAAGTTTCTCTAAACATAAAACGTCTTGTAAAGGCAAACACAAAAAGAAATGTTGGTATAGGGCATGATAACAGAGATGAAATTTGCATTGTATATGACTATATAGTAGGCATATTAAGAGTAATGTTATAGATTAAAATCAACTTTTTTTACTATGTGTATCATAGCAGAAAAACAAATAATATAAGATAAACATTGTCATCAATTTGACACTTTCAGGTCTTGAAAACATTTTCCCTTCCTGACTTACTGATGTGAGATTATAAAACAGTTATTTTCACTATTATTCTCTGAAGAGATTATTTTAGTCCATACTATCTTCAAAATATGTGAGTGAATATGGTCTTGATGATCAAAGTAAACAATACTACCATCTAGAAGATTAGATGCTGTTTTCAACATTCAAAAAATATTTTTTATAGCTTTTAAACATAAGATACCACATTAAATATTATTATAAATCAAATTCATATTGTTGATGTGAAACATAGAAATGAAAACAAAACCCTTTAAACCCACTGAATGTCTTTGAGCTATTAAACAGCTACAGAAAGTCAGAGGGATTGTAGAGCAAGGGAAAGAATCTGTGTGTTGTATTTAATTTAACACTAGGTGCCACCTTTTAATAATTTAAGGATAATTTTGGATAATTTTCTGTGGTTTAATAGCTCAAGAAAAAAAGTGTGTGTTAAGTCAAGTAAGTTGAGGCAGATGCAAATGCAGTCTCAAGTTTAAAGTTTAATAAAGATCAAAACATAAAACAAGAACTACGCACTCAGGGCAAGGTACAAGGACTAAAAAACATGAACAAGAAACAAGATACAGCATAGCAAAACGCAGCAATGAAAGGCAAATGCAGGACAACCAGTGCAGTGCAGTGCAGTATATGCAGTTCCCGCCAGTAATATTGGCCCTTGGTACATATGAGCACAGAAGGCTGTGAAAAATTGTATTTATTGTTTAACCTTTTGGTCTTTTGTTAAAAAACATTAACAAAAATACTCTGCTCTCTTGGATATCAAACAATTGCAAGCAAAACACAAGTTTATATTTAAAAAATCCTCTTTATTAAATGTGTGTGCAACAATTATTGGCACCCTTTTAGTCAATAATTTGTACCATCTCCCTTTGCCAAAATAACAGCTCTGAGTCTTCTCCTATAATGCCTTATGAGGTTGGAGCATACATGGCAAGGGATTTGAGACCATTCCTCCATACAGAATCTCTCCAGATCCTTCAAATTTCAAGCGCCACACTCTCCTCTTCAGTTCACCCACAGGTCTTCTATGGGTTTCAAATCAGGGGACTGGGACAGCCATGGCAGGACCTTGATTTTGTGGTCAGTGACCCCTTTTTGTTTTGATTTTGATGTATGTTTTGGATCATTCTCCTGCTTGAAGATCCAACCATGGCCATTTTAAGCTTTTTGGCAGAGGCAATCAGGTTGTTATTTAATATCTGTTGATATTTTATAGAGTCCATGATGCCATGTAACAAACTGTTTAGGTCCTCTGGCAGAAAAATAGCCCCAAAACATTAAAGAGCCACCACCATATTTAACTGTGTGTCATGATGGAGTCCAGAAAGGCGGATACAAAATGCAGAACTTCTTTATTTTAAGGTAGACACAGGGAACAGACTCAGGGAAACGGGCTTCGGAATCAGGCTCAGGAAAACAGACACAAGGAAAAACACACTACATACTGAAGCTATCAGAAAGTTAGTAAAGCTAAGATAGAAACCCCAAGAAAACGCTACATGAAAACAAACAGTGCATAAACTGAACAATAACAAAGGTGAAAACTAGGAACCACAAACATGACCTGACTTGATGCAATGCTCCAGCAACTGAGAGAAAAAAAACAAGCCACTTAAATAGAGCACCACTCAATCAGGAAACTGAAAAACAAATGAGAATGATTAAACACAAAATCGAGGGAGACCACAGAAGAAGAAGTTCTGCAACAACAGTCGGGGTGCCCTCTAATGGCCAAAGATGGAATTCCTCTGGGGGTCATGACACTGTGGGCATGAGGTACTTTTCCATGTGGCTACCTCTCTGTGTGCGCCAAAACCCCCTCTGGTGTTTATTGCCAAAAAGCTCTATTTTGGTTTCATCCGACCATAGAACCTGATCCCATTTGAAGTTCCAGAGTCTGGCAAACTGAAGACGCTTCAGTTTATTTTTGGATGAGAGTAGAGGCTTTTTTCTTGAAGCCCTCAAAACAACTTGTGATGATGTAGGTGACTTCGGATTGCTTTAGAGACTTTCTGAACCCAAGACGCAACTAACTTCTGCAATTCTCCAGCTGTGATCTTTGGAGATTTTTTGGGCACTCAAACCGAGACAATATAGACACATATCCTCTTCCAGGCTGATTCATAACATTTCCAGTTGACTGGAACTTAATTATTGTCCTGATGCTGGAAATGGACATTTTCAATGCTTTTGCTATTTTCTTATAGCCATTTCCTATTTTGTGAAGCTTAACCTTTTGCCACACATCACAGTTATATTCCTTGGTCTTACCCATTGTTATGAATGACTAAGGGAATTTGGCCTATGTGTTACCTCATATTTATAACCCTGTGAAACAGGAAGTCATGGTTGAACAATTTCCTGTTCCTAGTCACCCATGTGTAAATTTTTTTTTAAAATATCAATGGGAATATACTTTCTTTTATTTTTTGAATATTTATCAAAGATATTTTTTGGGATAAACCTGTGATGTGTTTGCAATTATTTGATATCTATGAGAGCAGAGTACATGATTTTTTTTTTAACAAAAGATCAAAAGGTTAAACAATAAAGAATTTTTTCCACAGCCTTCTTTGCTCATATTTACCAAGGGTGCCAATATTAGTGGAGGGCACTGTACAACACCATTTCTGAAAAAGTTGGGACAGTATGGAAAAATGCTAATAAAAACAAAGAGGAGTGATTTGTAAATTTACTTTGACACTGTATTTAAACAAAAATCATATAAAGACAACGTATTTGATATTTAACCTAATCAGCTGCATAGTTTTTTGAAGATAAACATTTATATTGAAATTGATGCATACAACACTTTCCAAAAAAGTTGGGACGGGGCAATTTAGGACTAATAGTGATGTGACGAGCTGAAATTAGAATTTGATCTGTAACAGGTGAGCAGTGCCGGTCTTAACCCATTTGTTGCCCTGGGTGAGATTAATCCACAACACTCATTTCTTGTACTCAATAATATTTTATTTACTTCAATAACAAAAATAATAAAATAAAACTATTTTTAAAAAATACATAGCCATCATGGATCGGCATAACCACAAAAAAAAAGAATATAAACACAAATTTATCTTATTATATGCTCAATAAAAAGCAAGTGCTACGATTTTTATTGCATAATAAATAAATAAATAATAATACACATAAATAACAATGGCTAAATAGCTAGCTTGTTGCTTGCAGACAGCACAGTCTTAATATATATTATAAATATTAGTAATAATCATCTTTATTATCTAAATATATTAGTGGAGACTGACTGGAGTGGGGTTTGTTGTTGGCACAAATTATCAGGGTGTGTGTAGTAACACAAGTCAAACAGTCAGATACTGCACATCTATAACAGCATCTTATTATGGAAGCAAAAATCAGTCTGTGGTGTGCTTAACCATTAGCTTTTTAAAGAGTTGGACAAAATTCAACCAATCCCGATCTTCATTGTAAATCCATTATCTAAATAATTTAACACCACAAAAATAACAAATGATATAGAAACTGTAATAAGTTTACATTTGGTTTTTTTTCACGCTTTGCCTCTTCTTTTTTTTCTTTTTTCAAAATTGAGCTTCTGATGATTTTTGTTGCTTCAACTCACAATCTTGATTGCTATTGCCGGTAATACGTCAGCAGCATTAGCATAAAAATGATGCCATGATTATTACCCATAATGCCGTAAAAAAAAAAAAATCATCATCACTGACACTCACACGCACTTCACAGTCACACAAACACACCAACAGTGATGACTGATAAGTATGATGTAACACCGGTGATGAGTGTCATGTTGCACTTAATACAGCCTTGCACACACTGCCGCGTATATACATCGGCAGTAGGCCAACAAACCAATTTGACCAAACAAACTTTTCTGAGGTAATAAAAGACACAAGGAATGTTAAACGTGGCTCAATACTGTTAATCAGATTCGGTGGGGCAGATGAGTCAGCGGATAATCCAACACTTTGAGAACAACATTCCCCAAAGACAAATCGGTAGGATTTTGGGCATTTCACTTTCTACAGTGCACAAATTAAAAGTTAATAATTAAAAGATTCAAGGAATCTGGTCAAATCTCAGTGCATAAAGGGCAAGGCCAAAAACCACTTCTGAATGTGCGTGATCTCCGATCCCTCAGACGTCATTGTCTTAAAAACCATCATGAGTCTGAAATGGATATCCTGACATGGGCTCAGGAATACTTTGGTAAACCTTTGTCTGTCAAAGCAGAAGTCATACAAATAAAATTGAATTGAATTGAATTGAATACATCAACACTGTCCAGAAGCGCTACCGACTTCTCTGGGGTCAGTCTCATCTGAGATGGACAGTAGCACAGTGGAATCATGTTTTGTGGTCCGACCAGTCAACATTTCAAATAATTTTTGGACAAAATAGCCGTCGTGTTCTCCGGGCCAAAGAGGAAAAGCACCATCCAAGCGGGTTATCAGCACCAGGTCCAAAAGCCAGCATCTGTCATGGTATGGGGGTGTGTCAGTGCCCATGGCAAAATGGTACACATTTTGGAGCAACATGTGCTGCCATCCAGAGCAGGCAATGCCAAACCGCATTCTGCCCGGATTACAAACTGGTTGCGTAAGCAGAGAGTGCGGGTGCTAGCATGGCCTGCCTGCAGTCCTGACCTGTCTCAGATTGAGAATGTGTGATGCATTATGAAGCACAATAAAAGCCCTGTATACTTGCGCAGCAGAAGAAATTGTTACAACCCGCTAGCTTTGGGATGGAAAGTTTTTTTTGTGTGTGCTGTGCCATATTTTGTGTGCAGGTCCGGACTCCCGCCCAGAGTTTCCAGCCTGCCCTAGCCTGCCTTGCTCCCGCCTCCCAGGATGACATCACTGAGTGGTGGCCATATCTGAAGAGGAAGAAGATATATTCTATATTCACCATTCTATATTCACAACTCTATATTCTGACTGCTGTTCTGGGTTTTGACTCTTACCTGGGGTTTTGGACTGTGGTTTTGGTTGTTCCTGTATCTGGTTGTGTATACTCTTCACCAGTGTATACACGTTCGCTTGGTTCACTGGCAATAGGGGTGTGGCTGCCATTTCTTTTGGGAGAGGGTCCTTTTTGTCTCTGTTTTTGGCTTAGGGAGTTAGGAATGTATTTGTCTTTGTTATTTGCTTTTTAGGTAAGCTAGCTACCTAACAATAGAATCCTTTTGTTTATTATTTTGGCTTTGGCCCACCCTGAAGTTATGCCTGGTTCGGTTCTTTGTAGAGTTGTATGTATGTAATTCTGTGTTTTACAATATACCACAATTTTTATTTTAACAACCTTGTTGTGTTGTTATTCCTGACTTCCTCATTTTTAAAGGTCAAATTCCATTGAATCCCGAGCTGGTTACTCTGTGCGGCCTAACCTAGACTGGGCCATAACAAAATGCATAATGGATGAATGGGGGAAAATTCTGCTTGCTAAACTTAACCAACTGGTGTCTTCAGTGCCCAAATGCTTAATAAGTGTTATTAAAAGAAAAGGTGATGTTACACAGTGGTAAACAGTCGACTGTCCCAACTTTTTTGGAGTGTGCTGCAGTTATCAGATTTTAAATTAGTGTATATTTTCAAAGATAAATTAAATTTACAAAGTAAAACATCAAATAATGTGTTAATAATGTGTTTTTAATATAGTACAGGGAGAATTTAATTTTCAAATGACTATTTTTGTTTGTTTTTTTTGTATTTTCCATCCTGTCCCAACTTTTTTCGGAATTGGGGTTGTATACAAATACTAATTAAGCAAAAATAGGTGAAACCAGACATGTGATGTGATCCAGTGGCGGATGGGAATCAAAGTCTCTAGTCTTTTCCAGCATATCCATGACAGTGTGTTAGTTATTTCAAAAGGTCACAAAATGTGCTGTAATGTCACATACTGTATGCATAGTACAGATAGGGTGGCATTGTAAAGCATAGAAAATGTCATGTAAAAACAACCACTTCATACAATTGTGATGAAAATGCAAAAGAATCAAGACGAATGAGTGGCTAAAATGTACATAAAAACTTTTGTATCATGTGACTATGTCCAAGGATGAATTAGATTTTTTCATTGATCTTCTGTCTAACCATATGCCATGAAAAGCACTAAATTACACAGAAAGTGGCCCATGCTGAATATGACTTTAAAAAGAGATAAAAGGTATTAATTACATATCACAAACACTAAAAGATCTACAAAAGTGCTGGGAAAAAAGCAAATATATTGCAGAAACAGAATAGATTACAATGGATCCATGTAATAATATGCTATGCTTTATGGCTGTTTGGTTTGTGTAAATGTATATTACAGTACAGAGCAGGCTAACCAGTGACAGAAAATACTCCTGCGAGTTTTAGACCAAAAACTACATGATATTTTCAGACCAATGGAAGCAAAACGTCTTGTTCTGCTGCAAGGGGTAGTTGACTTGGGTCAGCTGACACAGACCCAGGATAGAACATTTTTAGAGTTGATAGACATTTCATTATCTGGAACAAAAAAAACATTTACAAATGCTTGAACATATACCCTATTGAAAATGAGATATTGCAGTATAATAATTGTTGTTTTAGAAATCCAACAACATAAATGCAACTTTAAATGAAGTCACATTTAGCCACTCTGCATAGAATATAGACATAGCCAGTTATTAACCTATTAATTTATTCTCTGGCCACAGTTTATTATTTTTTGAGAATCAGCTGCTCACTGTGACCAAAACTGGCACAAAATCATTCAGCTCTTTATTTATTTATTTATTTATTTAAAGAAAAAACAGTTTGTGGTGGAAGTTGGCATAACATGCTAGCCAATGTTAGCCAATTACCTCCTATTATTTTTTTTTTCATACTGTACTCTTCCAGCTCATCTCTAAACAGTGGGGAAAAACTTATGGAGCCATAAGAAAGCAAAGAGAACAGATAAGAGAGGCAGGGCATTACTCTGTGTACCTTGAGGCCAGAAGCATAGGAATAGGGCCAATAAGGACATGCACTAGTGAGAGCTAGGCTGGATGGTTGCATATTCAACAAGATCTCCGCAAGAGTGCACTGAGCTCCGAGGAGAGGAAACCAAAGCTGCAGTATCCAGCACCGCATACTGAACATCACAGTCCTTGTGGGCAAAGCTCTGTAGATAAGAGAGGTGGAAAGGTGTGTGAGAAGTGGTGCTCATGAAGAAACAAAGAATTGAGGACAGACAGAGAAATTAATGTATACGAATAATCCCCACAACAGAGTGTGCAGGTGTGGAAAATAATCAGAAAATACATTTTATATTTTCTTATTACCTATTTTATACTGAATATAATTCATTATAAAAAGCTGGTCTTTATGTAACTCAGAGAAACGACTCTGAATTGTGGTCTATGTGTGAAGGGTGAAAAACAAGTTAATTGTTATCAAATGGCCTTAATTCCTAGCACATTCCAAACACAAACAAAAACGTTCAATCGCCTTAGCAGGCTCCAGTAAGTCTGTCCAATAAATCTATTTTTTTACCAAGTTATGCAGAGGACTGCTTAAAACGAAGAGAAGAGAAGGCAGAACTCACAGTAAGATTTATGTGTGTTAAATGTTGATAAGAAGGTCAGCTTGACCTGGGGCCTGTACCATGAACATAGTTGAACAAACTCAAAGTTACGGGATTAGTTTCAAGTTGACCAAACCAATCCAATCAGGCTTTACTGGTACCATGATGCTGGTTATCAACTTTCTCTGTCAATTTAATCCTTAAGTTATGATTAGTCTTACAAGTGCATGCACATAAAAGCATGATGTTGGCACCAAAGAACCAATAGCATTCAACATGGAAAAAAGCAGCATACTTCTGTTTGATTATGTGGAAATATGAGGAATTTAAACCAACATTAACTGCAAAAAGTAATACTGTTGCAGCTGCCAAAGCTCTGGAAAATTGCTGGTGGAACATTGCTGATTGGGTAAATGTCCTTTATAGGCTCACAATGAGAATAAACAGATTGAAAACTTATAACCCCAACATATTTCATGTAATTTCATTTAATATAAATGTAAATTGTTTTAATTAAATATTTTTAAAATAAATATCAATTTGTGAAAATATATTAGGACAGGAATAATGCTACATGCATATATGTACCAATTGCAAAGAACCGCAAAGCAATACATACAAATTTGTGGTACAGTAAGAACATGGCTTTGGCCTGTTTTCATTTTAATGTGTGGCTCAAAAATTTGGCAAAGATATGAGATTCAATCTTTCATGCAAGTAAGTATCAGGGAACTCAAGGGGATTTTGTCTATCCATAAAAACTCTTTCTCTGCAAAGTGCTCTTCTTAAAATTTGCGCTGATGTCCACAGGATTACAAAGCAATGGTGCCATTGCAACAGGCACTAAGTTGAATTATTTGCATTACTTATGTCACTTTGCTCACAGCTGATTGGTCCAAGTTGTGTTTAAGTTCTTGATAAGTTTACAGTGAACACTTTTCCCTCTTAGTTCCCTTGTTCCTGTGTTAACACCTTTTTTTCCCTCTTTGTTCCCATGTTAACTCAGGTACAGACAGATAATGCCCCTCACCATTTGTACATTTTTTTTTGTCTTCCAGTATACCATTTGCATGCATTTACATACCTTCCTTAATAACATTTGCCCATATTTCTACACTCTAAAAAATAATTCAGTGGCTTTGTAAATATCACAATAATAAAAAGCTATTCTATCTTAACACGTAAAATCTCTGAATTTCATCAATTAAGTGATTCTTTATTCTTTGAGTTGGACATACCAAAATAAATGCCTAAAAATGCAACAGTTAATTTTGTCTAAAATTGACATCTATTATTTAAGTTTATTTCACAAAAAGAAATTAGCATTTAACAAACAAATTATATTTTTAATATATCCTTAATATTTTTGGTAAATTTCAATCACAATATCTGAGAATGGATTAATTATACTGATCAGTTTCAAGAACTACAATTATTACTCATTCCATATCAATATTCTTCCTCTTTAACAACAACTTAAGAAATTGAGTAAGTGGACAAAATTAACAATCACACACAAAGAGAGGGAAATCTGCTTTTCTCTCTCTGCAACATGTGACAATGAGAAAGGAAACTCCACAGCAAGAACCACCTGGAAGGCTCCTTGCAAATCCTGGTAAATAGCCAGCTAGCAAAAGTTAATGAAATATTGACCGTGTCTTCGTGCATACACAACTATAGGGTGTAATTTTCTGAATACAGTCGCAGCCATGCTGTTATATCCCAGATAGCAGAGAGACGTCTGGCCAACTGCCACTTCACGCAGAGGTAAAGGTAAGCAAAAATTTATGTTTTGTTCATCACTTTAATCTAGTGGCTCCCATGTTTAAAGTTAAATGTCATTTTAGTTGCAATGTTGTATATTTTGAAGCTTTTATAACATTCCTGTTTCATAATTTTGTAATTTATCTCTGTGAGCTAAAGCAACAGGGAAGTCCGAGGTACATTTTGGAACCGTTTAATGATTTAAATTGGCAACTTCAACACCACAGACTTAACATTTATGACTATATAACTTTATTATTTTCTAATCTTTAACATAGTAAGGTCATTTCAAGTGGAAAAACACAAAACTTAATGCCTTTCTCAAAAGCTTAATGACACTTGCTCAAGGCTGCGATGGTGTATGGGCCCAGGGGCGTAGCAACATTTATAACTGGGGGAGGTATTGTTGTGGATAAAAATGACATAAAATAAACATGAGGGAGACCTAGTATGAGTAATATGTAATTTTATTGATAATTCACAGGACTGGTGGGTGCGTAATCTTGAGGAGAGCGGCAGGGGGAAGAAAATGGGGTGTGTCCTGGGGACATGGGATAGTCAGCAAAGGTGAAATAAGAAGACCACTGAGAGTACGGCGGACTGACAGGTGAGAAGAGGGAAGAATGGTCAGAGCCCAGATCAGAGAAGGTGACATCTTCCTCAGACTGAAAGCTGGAGGGAGGTTCTGTCTGTGTAGAGGCGTCAATACACACATTCACGGGGTGGATTCTGTATCGGAGAGGGGGAGGGGGGAACCCCGCATTTCCATTTCCAGAGGGGGTGCTGCGAAGAACGTTAAGTAGCACCATGATGTCAGCAGTGAGATGCGCGAGCTGATAGTGAGTGTCCAGATCCAGATCCAGACGGGCACCTAGACACACAGAAGCGGTATTAGGCGGATATTGACGAATTGGATTCACACTTTAAGATCTTTTAAGAGTAACACACTATGGTTTATTAGTCAAAAAGTCAAAAAGAAGTATAAGAGCTGAGGAGTGCAAACACACACACACACTCTCGTACAGTCAAGGATGGGCATGTAGACATAACACACACACACACACACACACTCTCTGTCTCTCTCTCTCACACACACATAACATTATAACTTTACAAGAATAATAAAAAGGAGTATTAAGATATTATAAGGGTAATATCTTATAATAATAAAATATATACTCTTTATAAAATACTCTTTATAAAAAGTAGTAGGATATGTAGGATAGTAGAAGGGTAATATAATGATATTATGAAGTAGGAAGTACAGTAAACCATTTTGCAAGCAGTATAACTATATATAAAATAGAGATATAGAGCAAATATGAAAATAAATTATAAACCAGAAATACAGAAAAATGTAACTTACTCATAATTCAGATGGTGAAGATTCTTGTCTCGCAAGGAAGGCCTTAATTTTAAGAGAAAATCATGAGGAGCCATTTATAAGGGTAGCTGAGTCAAGCTGACCCCGTGAGATAAGAGTGAAACCAAGGTCTCTCTAAATTGTTTTGTCTCTCTCCACTTTTGAACCTAATGGTAAATTGGAAAGGCCTCTTTCAGAACCTAATGGTAAATTGGAAAGGCCTCTTTCAGAAACTAATGGTAATGTAGATGAGCTCTTTTTTAACCCTATTGGTATTGATATCATAGTCCTTCTGAAATATATTGGTTATCTACTGTGTAAATACAGTATAAATACTGGAGCTTGAGCTCCGGGTGTCAGATCACTTCTGAGAATTCTCATCGGTGTGGATCTCGTGTGGTGGAACGGAACCAATAAAACTGGACCCTTGCTTCTTCTCACTCACGGCTGGTGTCTTTTTTTCTATCTCCAGCTGGGTTCGGAGATAGATGTGAGTATTTGCTTCTATGTTGAATTTTAAGTGTTTTTGGGTAATAGGCCAAATTTGAGCCAGCAGTATGTCCCGCTCACATTTAGAGAAATAATAATTAAATTTTAATAAGTTTATTTTTGATTAATCGCAATGTAGCCGTTCACGTAAAACAAAGGCTTTAAGACCAAGCAGAAGCTTCTGCCAGCTGGTTTCTTCGGCAGTGAACGGAACTAATGCACAAGTGACAATCCCATTGGCTAGCACTCACCATCTGCATTTTGATTTCAGCAAATCAGTTCGGGCGAATGCATACAACGTGATTCATATTTATCAGCCCAACACCCAACAGGTATTAGCATGACAGACACTGGCCTGCTGACAATATGTAATCTACCTTAGGGAACACATGAGCAAAAAGAGAAGTCTTTTTTTGATAATTGTAAGTTAATGTTGATAAATGCACTCACCGTCCACTTTATTAGGAACACCTCTAAACCTGCACATTCATGCAGTTATCCAATCAGCCAATTATGTGGCAAGAGCACATTGCATAAAATCATGGAGAAACAGGTCAAGAGCTTCAGCTAATGTTCACATTGATCATCTGAATGGGGAAAAAGTGTGACTTTAACTGTGGCCTGGTTCTTGGTACCAGATGGGCTGGTCTGAGTATTTCAGGAACTGCTGATATCCTGGATTTACATAGACAACAGTCTCTAGGGTTTACACAGAATTGTGTGAAAATCAAAATTCACTGGGTTTCCGACAGTTCTGAGGGTGGAAACGCCTTGTTGATAGAAGTCAGAGGAAAATGGTCAGATTTGTTTGAGCTGGCAGGAAGGATATAGTAAATCACTCTTTACAACCGTGGTGAGCAGAAAAGCATCTCAGCATGCACAAAACATTGAACCTTGAGGTGGATGGGCTACGACAGTAGTTCACATTGGGTTCCACTCCTTTCAGCCAAGAACAGGATATCATGGGCACATACTCATTGAACCTGGACAGCTGAAGATTAGAAAAAAAATGTGTTGGTGGGTCTATGCCCATGATCGCCTCAGATTCTTGTTCTTGTTCTAGTGGAAGCTGATGTGGTCTTCTGATGTTGTAGTTATTTGAGTTACTATAGAATTCCTGTCAGCTCAGACCAGTCTGGTCATTCTCCTCTGATTTCTCTCATCAACAAGATGTTTCAGCCTGTAGACCCTCTGTTCACAGGATGTATTTGTTTATCCCACCATTCTGTGTAAACTCTAGAGACTGCTGTGTGCGAAAAATCCCAGGAGATCAGCAATACTGTGAAATACTCAAACCAGCCCATCTGGTACCAACATCCGTGTCACAGAGATCCCAGTTTTTCTTCATTCTGATCTTTGTTGTGAACATTAATTGAAACTTTTGACTTGTATCTGCATAACTGTTATGCATTACACTGCTGCCACATGATTGGTTGATTAGATAAATGCATGAATGTGCAAGTGTACAGGTGTTCCTAATAAAGTGGGCGGTGAATGTAGGTGAAAATATTTTACATTGTAGTAACTTTTAGTGTGTTTTCAGTTTCAAACCTCATTATTGTTAGTCTATTGAAACCCAGTTTCACTGTGTAATTGATGTTTTTTTTTTTTTTTTTACTTTTAGGGAACTCCTCAACAGAGCCACATCACAGGACATTAAAGAATGGTAAAGGCTTTCACATGTATAATATTGATTAAAATTTTCCACCTTTGCAAGAATTTGTATCTAACCAGATGGGATATGTAAATGCATGAATGAAACATATATGGTACAGAATAACTCCCTCAAAACAGGTGTCAGTGGAAATAAGACAAATATGTTGCCTGTGCACTTACTGATGCATATGAATTAGTGTACTGTTTGAACAAAAATGACTTAAAATATTTCTCACAAGTTACAGACCAAATATATTTACTATTATGTCTTTAAAATACTGCTTTTATTTTTTATTAAAATTACATGTAAAAACATGACAAGGTCAGTGGACTTGTCACAAAATGGCATGTTAAAGGAATATTCAGAACCGTTGTTGGAGTTTATAGGTATCATAAGAGTTACAGTGATGGAAATACTCATGTGACAAGATACAAAGATACTTTGCAATGGGTATGACTGTTTTTGAATTGCATTATATTTATGGCAGGTTTTCAGGGAGCCACAGTTGGAGACACCAAGGACTTACAGATGTTGGCCTTAACCTGTCAGCCGGGATAGACATCTATTACAGTCCTACCTACACCACACCAGACTTCTCTCTGCCTTGTCTGGATGGCTGACTAGCACTAAGTTCTCTTCAGAATTAGATGTATGGAAACATAAAAAGGGACATAAGCAAATGAATATTACAAGATCAAATAACTTGCCTTACTTCAGAAATAAATGTTAAATGCAAAGGAAAACTATGTATCCACTATATTTCTCTGTGCTCTATTTTCAAAGGTAACATTTCTTTATGAAGTGCCTACTGTGTGAGGTATAGTTTTAAAAATCCTGTCATCTACTAACACTAATGTTATCCACATCTGAATGTCTTTCTTTTATGGATGTCATGTGCAGGATGTAATGGAGTTGAGGACGGATGCAAATGCAGATAAGAGTTTTTATTAAAGGAGCTATACAGACAAATCCAAAAACGGTAATCCAAAGCATGGTCAGGACAGGAACTTGGCTTGAGAGGTCACCTCGTTGACCTCTAGCAGGAACTTGACTTTATGCTGGAGCTCTGGATGTGAGACAACCTCGTGAGTCTCAGGCTGAAACTCTGGGAATGAGACAACCTTGTGAGTCTCAAGCTTAAATTCTGGGAATGAAACCGCCTCATGGGTCTCGAGCTGGAGCTCTGGGACCAAGGTAGCCACGTTGACCTCCGGCTGCAGCTCGGCTGGTGAGACCACCTCATGGATCTCAGGTTTGATCCCTGGAGATGAAGTCATCACCTTGACCTCCGGCTGGAGCTCAGCAGGTGAGACCACCCCATGGGTCTCAGCTGTAGCTCTGGAGATGAGGTCGCCACGTTGACCTCTGGCTGGAGCTCTGCAGGTGAGACCACCTCGTCGGTCTCAGGTTGGAGCTCAGGAGTCGAGGTCACCACGTTGACCTCCGGATGGAGCTCGGTAGGTGAGAACACTCGTAGGTCTTGAGCTGTAGCTCTGGAGATGAGGTCGCCACGTTGACCTCTGGCTGGAGCTCTGCAGGTGAGACCACGTCGTGGGTCTCAGGTTGGTGCTCTGGAGCAGAGGTCGCCCTTTTTGCCTGCATATAATAGTGGGTGAATGGCAGGGAAGGTTTATCTGCCAGGCTGACACCCCCCCCCCGTTCCAGGTCGGCCTTAGATTCCAGACTCCCGAATATCATCATGAATTATCTCACGAACTGGGTTACACTCTCAAGTTCCCTGGCCAATAGGACCTTCACCCACTGGCGGGCTGGTCCAAAGAACTGGGACCACATGAACTTGAGCCACTGCTTCACCTCTGGCTTTGGATCTGCTAAGCTGGCAAAATAGAACTGGCAGTCCACAAGGAAATATTCAGGGTAGCAAAAAAATCAATCGTAAGGATCGGGGCGCTCCATGAAAGTCCAGTGCGGAAACTGGATAGAATCCAAGGCTGGGACAGTTTGCTTGGTCTTCCTAGCGTGACGTTTCTTCTGTCTTCCTGCTGCATCCATGTTGAGGTGCAGTATTCTCTCACAGTGCAGGATGTAATGGAATTGAGGACGGATGCAAATGCAGATAAGAGTTTTTATTAAAGGAGTTATGCAGACAAATCCAAACATGGGAATTCAAAGCATGGTCTATTAACAGGCAAAAGGTCAGGCGATATACAAACAGGCATGAACTGGGCGAGGCTAGAATCGAAAACGTGAAACAAGAAACAAGGTCAATAACATGAAACATTAAACGAGAACCGGGAAACAAGAAACGAGAAACAACCTCTAGGTAATGAGGCAAATTCAATACGTCGCAAAGTGCACAGAGACACGAGGGGTTTAAATGACCAATGTAATCATGGGTAAACACGGACAGCTGGAAACAATATTGACACATCTTCGGAAAACAACCAAAGACTAAACAGGGGCGGAGACAAAACATAATCATAACAAACACACGTGTCCAAAGTAAACAAAGTCACTGTCATTGAAAACCGAAAGCGTGCGTTCACTACGCGCTCATGCATCTGGCTCGTGCACGCGCATGCGCTTCGGTTTTCTGAGCATACTGCAAAATGCAGCGCTGTCTCAAGAGGAAATCGTGGCAATGGAACACTAAGGGAGACTGATTATTTACTCTCACTCACCACTTATTTATTTATTTATTTATTTATTGTATTTTTACTTAAGTTAAAATTTTTAAATACTTGGAAATGTATTTAGGAATCAACAGTTAAAGAACTGGACAGTAAAGTTGTAGTTAATTAACAATTTCTATTAAGAAATTTGATCTAATTTGAAATTTGATGAAATTTGAAGAAATCTGAGTGACTTTAGAAATGAGTTTGCTATCCATGTCTTCCCCCCACAAGTCTCTTCCGCATTTCAAAATGGATGGATATGAGGTGGATTCAAGGTGGATATGACTTGGTTAAGGCATTCATGTACATTACAAAACTCAACTGATGTAGTTCTGGTCTGTGCTCTGTTCTGAGATGTTGGAGATTGGGGACTCTGGTCAGGAGATGGCACCAGGATGCACTATGGGAAGAAGACATGCTGGTGGAGGCAGTGTGATTCTCTGGATAATGTTCTGCTGGGGACCCTTGGGTCCTGACATTCATGTGGATGTTACTTTGACACATACCACCTACCTGACAAGTCTGTGCTTGATGTGTTTTTAAAATTTACCGTTTATTTATTTTAAAGAAAAAAGATGCAGTGATTGTAAATGGTGACTGAGGGTATCAGTCTCTTTTGTCGTTCTGACTTACATCTCCTTTTGTGTCCCACTGAAAAAAAAAAGTCATTCAGCTCACTGCTGTAGTGTGGACATTGTTATAAATGTCATTTGCAAAGTAAGCCAGGTTAAATTTAGACTTAATCTCATGTTATAATGGTGAAATTTGACATGTAATGTTTAAATTAAATGTTAATGTCTATACAGTTGCTTTGTGTTTATAATTTGGTTTCATTAGATATACTGACCTTAAGTAAAGTACTCCTGGAGTAAAAGGTAAATACAGTTTAAAAAAAAGTAAATGTAACATCCATCCATCCATTTTCCTGCCATCTTGGTAATGTGTCTTAAGGCACACCTATTATGGTTTTGAAACGTGCCTATTTTTTGTTTTAAAGGTCTCATACAATAGATTTACATGCATCCAAGTACAAAGAACACTTTAATGTGCTCATAATTTAAATTGCAGCATTACCTTTTTTTCCCAGTGTAACAAATGACTCGTTCAATGATCTGTTCTAAAGGATTCATTCTAAACTCCACCTTTCCAAGAGCATACTCTGCTCTGATTGGTCAGATGTCCCAGTCTGTTGTGATTGGTCTAAAGTTGTCAGCATGTGTTGATCAAAAGGAAACACCCACTACCATAACAAGTTTCAGCTCTGTCTGTTCACAAGCAGCCAATGAAGACCAGAGGCATGGGATTTATTTTCTGTCAAAAGTATTGCGGTCAGGAATCAAAAAATAATAAGTGTGATTCAAACATTTAAAAACACATGTAAAAATATATTGAACAAAACTGAAACATGAAAACATTGAAACATTCAAAGTTTTCTGAATCGCACACAAAATCATGTCTTTCTTGGTTATATTACTGTTTTTTTGTGCTCTCTGACATTTTCTACTCATGTCTGCTTATGCTGTTTTTCCCTTCAAGCTTCCACATTCTCCAATTGGTTTTCCAACTGTTGCAGTTTGAGTTTCATATAAATCAGGGCAGGCTTTAGCATCACCACTGGTCCACTACAGCTCCTCCTCTAGCCAATCACTCCAAGAGGGGAGTTGACGTCACTCCACTGTGACTCATGGCTGTTGTGTTCATAGACATACATAGACGCTGCAGTGGCTGCTGGATCGTAGGTCAACGTTGTCGCCATATTGGTCCAGGCAACAGTAATGTCTCAGCTTATATTATAGCTTATATTATAAACGAAATTGCCGATAAAGATTTTCATCTATATTGCTGTTTTTCTGAAAACCAACTTTTATAACAAGCTCCTTGTTTCGGTTGAGTGACTGACGTATTGTGAATCTTACGGTAATTAGTTGGCTAGTTAACTTTTCTCATACGGACGGTTTCCTAAAAGGAAACAGCTGAGGCAGTGGGAAGGAGCTGTAAGAAGGGAAGGTGTTTCCGCAAGTGAGTCCCCCATGCTGTGCAGTGAGCACTTCAAGCTGGAGGACTTTGACAAGACAGGTCAGACTGTCAGGATTAGAGATGGAGATAAACCACCTGTCTTCAGTTTCCCCACTCATCTCCAAACACTAGGTGTATCGATAGGCTATAATGATTTAATAGCTTGTCATCAAGTTGTGGCTCATTATTAGGGCCCAAGCCCCGATCGTGTGAGGCCTGATTGGATCTACTCTGTTTACTAGGACCCGAGCATCGCTGGTGCGATATCCTATTGGATCTGCTTCATTTATTATTATTAGGACCCGAGCACTGCTCGTGTGAGGCCCTATTAGATCTGCTCCATTCATTAGGGATCAAGCCCTGAAGGGGTGAAGACCCCTATTGTTTTCGCTAGTTTTCTTCTTCTTCTGCTTCCTCTTCTTCTTCTTCTGCTCCTGAGTCTATGGTAGCCCATAGAAGAGCTTGAGGCAAAGTTATTAAATTTGGCACACAGATAGAGGAGCATGTTCTCCCCGTGCTGCGGGAGTTTCCTCTGGGTACTCCGGTTTCCTCCCCCAGTCCAAAGACATGCATGGGTGTGTGAGTGTGTGTGTGATTGTGTGCCCTGCGATGGATTGGCACCCTGTCCAGGGTGTACCCCTCCTTGTGCCCAATGCTCCCTGGATGGATGGATGGATACAGATAGAGGACAGTCTGTTGTGTTAATACTGCAAATTTGGACTCTCTAACTCAACCCGTTTAGTGACACCAACTGTACAAAGTTGCAATCACGTTTATGTTAATAACTACTGGTCAGGAGATTGAAAACACTGCTTTTTTTTCTTATAACTCTTGAATGCTTTCCTGCATGATAACCATCATGCCCAGATGCTACCTGAGCAGTTTTAGAACAGCACCACATACTGGACAAAAATTTTAAGAAGTAACTATTTTTATTTATTTTATTTTTTTTAAATAAATTGAAAGTTTACTTTTTCTAACTCCTAATACACTGTTCATAAGACTCTAACCAAGAACATGTCACAAAGTTTCTTTTGCTACTCATGGTGCCGATAATTGGCTGATGTATTAATACAGCAATTTTGGCATCTCTAACTCAATCCGTCTAGCACCAGCAACTGGAAAAATTTGCACTTACATTTATTTTATTAACTTTTGAACTGTGAGTCCTCGAAACAAAATTCTTTGTTCCTCTGATTCTTTGGATCAAGACGATTCGACTGCACCCTATGATGTCATTTTCGCTTATGAAAATTTTTCAGTCATTTAGAATCTTCTGAAAAAAACTATTTTTCAAACTTGTCCTAGGCCATTTGTCAAATTTGCACAAAAATTGGCATGCATCATCTAGGGATATTGGCAGCAAAAAGCTATTCACAGAATTTTGATACACCATACCGTTTTCGAATGGCGCTTCAACAAATTCGAAGGCAAGCACACCAAAATGGACATGAGGGTATATCTCCACAACGCTTTGAGGGATTGTGACGAAACTTAGTATTAGTCATCATCATTAGGCCCTGAGGTTAGCTGCTACATTTTCAAAACAGCACTACCTAGCGGTCATGAGATATGAAAAAAGCACTTTTTTGCTTATAACTTCTGAACAGTTTGTCATAAAATTATCAAATTGGTCTCTATAGATTCAGTGGGGCATTCTGAGTCCAGTGACATAAAAAAAATTCCTATGTCGGCCATTTTGGACGTTGGCCATTATGAATTTTGTCATAAAATGCTGTATTTTACGAACGACTTGGTGTATTATTACAAAACTCGGTATGTGTCTTTGGCACCATGCTCTGATGGGACTCAAAGTTTTGGGACAGCACCACCTTGTGGTCAAAAATTATAATGCTATTTCTTAAAATGCTAATAGCTTTTGACTCCTTCTGCCTACTGTCATGAGACTGGTCTTCTTAGATTCAGTGGTTCATGCCGAGAACAATGATACCAATTATGTCATGGTCAAGCAAACTTCCTGTCCGCTATTTTTAAATGTTTTGAAAACATACTTTTTCTAACTCCTCCTAGATCGTTTGTCCCATTTGCACGAAAATTGGCCTGAATCATCTAGACACTCATAACAAAAAGGTATTCACAGAATTTTGATAAACCATACCATTTTCGAATGGCACTTCAACGAATTTGAAGAATGCACAAAATTTAACTTATCTCTGCAACGCAATTGAATGATGGATTGTGACGAAACTTGGTACCTGTCATCACCATTAGGCCCTGAGGTTAACTGCAGAGTTTTGGCACACTGTTCCCTACTGGTCATGAGATAGCAAAAATGGCATTTTTAGCTTATAACTTTTAAATGCTTTGCTGCATGATAACCATCATGCCCAGATGCTACCTGAGCGGTACCTGAACAGCACCATACAATGGACAAAACTTTTTTTTTTTCATTTTAGTTATTTTTTAAATAAATGTTTTTTATGATTGAAAATGTAGTTTTTCTAACTCCTCATACACTGTTCATTGGACTCTAACCAAAAACATGTCACAAAGCTTCTTTTGCTGCTCGTGTTACCGATATTTGTCTTGACCTTTGTATTGCTGCTTGCAGCTATATTTATTATTATTTTTATTTTATTTATTTATTTTTTAACACTTTCACCTGTTTTTTAGGCATTTGTCATAGATGAAAACTCACCAAACTTGGTGTAACGGGTATGGAAAACACTACTTAAATTTAATGTGTAGAATTACACAAAAAGGATGTGTACCTGGTGTGACTGTCTGTTTGTGTGAGTGCTTTCCCTTTTGGTTGTTGTGATGTCATTGATTTGTGTAATTTCCTGTTTTGGCTCCTCCTCTACCCTTTCATGTTATGGTTGAATGGGAGAGGTAGGATTTTATTTAGCTCTGATTAATCTAATTTCATCTTTATTTAAATCATCATTTATATACTTATGTTCTCATTTTAATTTGTGTGTATATTGCTATTTTATTTATCTGTGTGATTATTTTTGTTGTTTTACCCTTCTTTTGAGTGATTTTTTTTGTGTTTTGTTTCAACCTGTGCTCCCCCACCCTTTCATGTTATGGTTGAATGAGAGAGAGAGAGAGAGGAGAAAGAGAGGAAAGAATAAATGAGAAGTCGAACCAGTTGCAGTCCGCTTTTTTCTTTGGATAAAATAAAACACAATACAGACTACAACCAGTTACACTTGGTGCCGCGACCATTTTGGATCATCAGATCAGTGCTTCGCCGATCGCCATGGTTGTGTGATGGCTCGTGTCGTCTTCTCTCCCGGTCGTCTTCCACATCAGTGTCGTTTGTTGCGGCTCCATGTTCGTGCATAAGGAGGGCGCGCGTGTGAGATGAACAGCGTGTGACATCACAGGAGAGACTGTTAAATCTTAAAGGAACGGTAAAGAGTTTAATTTACTTCGACTTTGACCTTTTTTCTCCGGAGTGCTTTCGTTCATCGTTGGTGCATATTAAACAAGAGACTTTGTGATAAGCACACCAGGACACTTCAGTGGCCTTCGAGCATCGTATCCTTTATCTGAACAGTATATAATAAATGACTGTTGATGCATTTTAATTAAGAAACAGTGCCTAACAACTTATGTGGTGTGTGAGAAATAATTATTTTTGTCAAGAAAAGGAACGTTTCATTTTTTTGATTGATGTCATCATTCTGATAGTGAACTGTTTTGAGTTAACTTTATTTCATATATTTCCCTGCATATATGATGTATACTTGTACATTTGCCAGTTGGTTAAGGTTTTGCTGTTTGGGGCATATTCATTTGCTGTCATTTTTACAGTTTATGTGTTTTCACTTTACATTTGAAACATGTTTGAGGATATTGGCCAAGACAATGTCACTTTCTAATGTCACTTTCCCATTGGGCAGGGGTGGTGGACCCGAAATATATCACAATGAGGGAGTGTCTGAAATTACTACTCGTTTTTATGGGAGAGGGAGAGCCAAAGCTAATATGGGACTTGACCATGTGCACGCAGTTCATTCAGTGATTGGTGCTTCTGTAGATCCAGTATCTAGCTCTACCCCAATCACGCGCCCAGATACTGAACATGTCGTTACTCCTGAGTCATTAGGGGGCATCATATCAGATCTGGCTCAGAAAATAGGGGAGAGTATTTCGGCCAGCCTTAACCTTGCGCACCAGCCCAGCCCAGTACACTCTAATCCACCTTGCCAGTCTCAGCACTCCAGTGAGTGCATTGATGCATCAGGCCTGAAGGTGATAGTACAGCAAGATCCGGCACCTCCACCATTCTTCAGGGGTGATAAGAGTGATTCATTTACTGTGCATGAGTGGGAAGATATGATGTGCAGTTATTTAAACAGAATGAAATGCAGAACACGAACTGATGTCTCTGATCTCATCATGAGCAGATTGGCTGGCAAAGTGAAGGATGTAGTTAAGGTGTCTCTGTGAAGCCGCCCTGAACTGAGTGCCAGTGAGCTTCCAAGTGCAGTGTTTGACATACTGAAACGCAACTTCATTGAGTTGGCTTACTCAAACATGTCTATGGCTGACTTCTATAATACTGTCCCAAGAGCAGATGAAAGTCCCATGGATTACTGGATACGGATTAACAAAGCCATAGATGTTGCTGAGGAGCACTTGTGCAGACGTCGAGGATCCCGCTGCTGAAGCTGTCATGATGTTTATTTCACATTGCTCAGATCCAAGTTTCGCTATGTCTTTTCAGTTTAAGCCAGCTGAGTAGTGGAGCACTGCTGAGGTCCAGGAGCGGTTGGATAGTCATCATAGGGATTTAAAGAGAGTCTCTCCGAGAACACAGCACATGATGTCTTTGTCAGCTTGCAGCCAATGCGCTGTTATGGCATGTCCCAGTTCTGTGTCCAGTTCTCCTCAGCAGCCTGTTCCCATGCCAGTCCAGTCGCTGCCTCCTGTAAATCAATTTAATCCTAATGCTGTTCCATTCTCTCCAGACACCAGTCTTCAGCACATGGTTGGCATGATGGATAGAGTCCTGTCATTGTGCACTGCCTCTTTAACTTCATCAAGTCCAGTTCATGCAGGCAAAATTGCAGACTTCAAAATCAACTTAGGCTATGCATGTAGGGTCTGTAGATCCAAGGAACACACTACGTACTCACATTGTAGATGTCAGAGGCTATGTCGTCACTGTCTCAGTCCTGGCCACTTTAAGAGTGACTGTCCTAAAGTAGCATGCCCTGTGACATGTGATGGGAGGGGTAGCATGGGAAATTTTACTAAAACCCTTGCAGAAGAGGGTTGTGCAAAATGTGTGCACGGATGTGCAAAATATTTTTGTGAGCATCTGCAAGCAATTGCCAGAAGACAAAACTGTGTTATATGTGGGGTCTCAGAGTGTTCATGCGAGTGAGTTGTTTTATGCTCCTGTGACAGTTTGTGACGTTACACATTAAAGGGGTTACTGGATTCTGGTAGTATGTCCTGCACGCTCAGTGAGGAGGGTGAGTCCAAGTTGCAAGCTGATGGTCTCCTTCCACATCCTCAAGCGATTCCCAGTAATGTGGTTCTAGTTGGCTGTGGTGGCCTTACAAATGTGCCAAAGTGTACATACAACTTGGAAATTGAAGTCTATGGATTTAAGTTTGTCGTTCCAACTCTTGTAGTGCCTGGACAAAGAGACGAGTTCATTGGAAGCAATGTGATCAAATTTGTTCTGCAGAAGATGAAGTCGCATGACAAGTACTGGGAGCTTGTTTCCTGCAATAACAGTAATCCTGAGCGTGAGCAATTCCTTGGACTTTTGAGCTGCATCTCTCGATGGTCTAGGCCTCAACAGCCTGTTAAACTTGGCACTGTGAAACTCTGTCGGGCAATAACTCTACTTCCCAAATGTGAGTATCTTGTTTGGGGCAAATTGCCAGCTAATGTACCTGTTTCCCCAGGAAGCACTATAATTGTTGAGCCAACCACTGCATGTTCGGCACCTAGAAACATCCTTGTTGGACGTGTAGTAACACCAATGTGGGGCAATCAATGGGTGCCGAGGAAAACACTAAACCCTAATCCAACATCAGTGACTCTTTGCCGTAACACTAAACTGGCCGACGTTTCTTCCTGTCTAGCGGTGGAGGATCTCACTGGTTTAAGTAGAACCCATTGTCACGTTCCTGATTCGGACCCCTTTGAAACTGCTTCATCCTCTGATCCAGAACGATTGCTGAGAGACTATGGTCTGAAGGATATTGACATGATGGATGTGAGGTTTCTGAGGTGTGGAAGAGGAAATTGGCGGCTGTTATTGTGTCCTACTATGATGTTTTCTCCAAGGATAAGCTGGATTGTGGAGAGGCAAAGGATTTTGTGCACAGGATCCACCTTTATGATGAGTGCCCATTCCGCTTAGTGGTTAGCACGTTCGCCTCACACCTCCAGGGTCCGGGGTTCGAGTCCCGCCGGGGCCATGTGTGTGTGGAGTTTGCATGTTCTTCCCGTGCCACGGGGGTTTCCTCCGGGTACTCCGGTTTCCTCCCCCAGTCCAAAGACATGCATGGTAGGCTGATTGGCGTGTCTAGGATAGGCTCCAGGTTCCCCATGACCCTGAAAAGGACTAAGCAGTAGAAGATGGATGGATGGATGGATGGATGGATGGATGGATGGTGTCTGAGATGGAGGAGAAAGGCATTATCAGCAAATCTGTTAGTGAGTATGCATCACCTGTAGTGATGGTCTGGAAAAAAGATGGTAATCTGAGGGTCTGCACTGATTTTCGCTGGCTCAATGCTAAAACCACCAAAGATGCCCACCCTCTACCCCATCAAGCTGACTGCCTTGCAGCCTTGGGAGGCAATGCGCTTTTCAGCACCATGGACTTAACTTCAGGATTTTACAACATCCCGCTCCATGAGTCTGACCGATGATACACTGCCTTCACAACACCAATGGGCTTGTATGAGTATAATCATCTTCCTCAAGGCCTTTGCAATAGCCCTGCGTCTTTCATGCACATGATGCTCAGCATTTTTGGTGACCTTAACTTTTCCAGTCTTCTCTGCTATCTTGATGACTTGTTGGTCTTCGCACCTTCTGAACAGGAGGCATTAATGCGTTTGGAGATTGTGTTTTCTCGATTGAGAACCAGCACCCTGAAGCTAGCACCTAAAAAGTGTCACTTTCTAAGAAAATCTGTAAAGTTTCTAGGCCATGTGATAGATGGTTCTGGTGTTTCAGTTGATGAGGGGAAGGTGAAAGTCATCTCTGCTTTCAAAAAGGAGGATCTAATGAAGGAAGACGAGATCACACCTTCACAAAAAAAAATCAGATCGTTTCTTGGCATGGTCCTGTACTACCAAGCCTCCATTCCAGGTTGCTCACATGTTGCTAGACCCTTATTTGGCTTAACAGCTGGCCAGAAACGCTCAGTGAAAGCTGCTGTTTGTCACAAGAGACCGGGCATTTTTCAGGAGTTGAAGCCCCAGGATTGGACCCCAGGCTGTGATGTGGCCTTTGAGGAGTTAAAAAGGGACCTGGTTGACTGGCTCATCCAGATTTAGAGTGTCCTTTTCTTCTTTGTACTGACGCTTCATTAGATGGCCTAGGTGCAGTACTCTCTCAGATCCCTGCTGGTGAGGACAAGGCGAGACCAATAGCGTTTGCTAGTAAGGCTTTGAGCCGCAGCCAATCTAAATATCCTGTGCACAGATTGGAATTCTTGGCTTTTAAGTGGGCAGTGTGTGACAAGTTCAGTCACTGGCTTAAAGGCCATGAGTTTACTGTGTGGACGGATAATAATCCACTAACTTATATTATGACCAAGCCAAAATTGGATGCATGCAAGCAGCGTTGGGTCTCGAAACTTGTTCCATATTCTTTTGAGATCAAATACATTCCTGGAAAATTCAACGTGGTGGCGGACGCACTCAGTAGGGATCCGTTTGTCAGGCCAGTGAGTCAACGGCTTTTGTCAGAACCTTATTCTGAACTGTTGGGACAAGTACGCAGTGTAGAAGATGGAAATGTGCAAGAGGTGTTCCGACTTCCCTGCCAACCACAAAAATTAGGATCAGGTCCACTTGATGTTGGGCTGGATACATCAATGTCTGCTGGCAATGTGTCTTCCATTCTGTCCTCCTGTGATGAATGGGAAACTGGAACTGAATGTAGAGCAACATCATTTGCTGAACATCTGACCTCTTTAATCAGTGGTGATGAAGAAGTGTTTCATTCTCTTTCACTGACAGACTTGCAAGAACATCAGCACAAAGACCCTGTCATTGCTAGAGTGTCTTATTATGTTGGCAGGAAGCGCAGACCATCAAGATGTGAACGTGCAAATGAAAACCTATGCGTGTTGCGGATTCTGAAGCAGCGGGACAAACTTTCAGTGCTTAATGGAATCCTGTACAGAGCCATTAAAGACCCACTCACCAGGCACAAGAAGTTCCAACTTGTTTTACCTAAATCCTTAAAATCTCAGGCACTTTCGGGTGTTCACGACCTGGCCTAAAATAAATAAGAGAATAAATGGGAAGTCAACCCAGTTGCCGTCCACCTTTTTCTTTGGATAAAATAAAACACAATGCAGCCCACAACCAGTTACATTGGCACACATCAGACATGCATAAGATCAAAAAGTTATGCAGTCTTTAGGCTTGGGTGTGGTTGAGGAGCTCTACAGCACCAACAAACGCAGTCAATTGTTGGGATGAAGTTGGTCAGAGGTGGACAATATTTGGTATGGTTATTGATCTCATCATGTAAGACAAAGTTTACTTGGTTTTATTTGACTCCACCCAACAAGAAGTCAGCCATGTTGGATGGAATGTAGGATTTTGACATTTTCTGCGGTGTTTTGAGGGGCTTATGATGGTTGAAAACATATGAAAGTTTACACATACATTTGTCTTAGGATATGTTTTGATTTGTTATCACAATTCAGCATAGACATGCCTCATAGGCGCCATAGTGCCCCCTAGTTTGCAAATGCATATTTCATGCCTTTGCAATACTCCAAAAACTCTGGAAATGTGGTATACCCATCAGTGATTGGCAATAATCTATAATTCTTTTGTCATTTATCCTGGTTGGGGCCAGTGAACACCATAGCACCCCCTAACATTTCTGAATGAGTTTATCGGTGTAGCTGCCACACAGTTTGTCCGATTGTCACAAGTTTTGGTGGGGACATTGATCTCACCATGACAGACATTTTCCCCTTTGGCTTATATTAGCTCCACCCAACAGGAAGTCGGCCATATGGGTGTGTTTGAAAAAATGCATACTCTGGATTTTGAACAACTCCTCCTAGGGGATTTGTGTGACAAGCACCAAACATGGCCAACAACAGGTCAAGATATTGAAGACGCTAATTTGAAAACGGATCTTTGATATATCGAATGGTGTTGCCATGGCGTGGTGAGAAACTTATGGCATAAAAATGAGATATAGGAAGAGCTCATATCTTTGGTTTGCATTGTGTGATTTAGGTCAAAATTGAGATTTATATTTGGTATTTGGGGGTTTAACACATGGATGTGACTAATGTGGGGCATGGTCATAGTGCCACCAACTGACAGCAGGAAGTGTTGCAATAGTGATCATATCTTTGCAGTGCATTTAGATAAAAATTCTTTATTATTGTGGGCTGATCACATGGATGTGACTATTGCAGGGCATGGTCATCGAGCTACTAACTGGCAGCAGGAAGTATGCATGTGTTTTGCTCCCTTCAAATGATATGCATTTTTGGGATTCCCTGTAGCACATGACTTTTCAGTTATTATCACCTCAGTAAAATATAGATTTCATCAAGCCAGACAACTTCATGCTGACAGTCTTAAGCTCTGCCCAACAGGAAGTCAGCTAGGAAGTGGGTATAATTTGGTCATGCTTTGATTCATCAGCTTCAAATTGTGCACGGTTACAAATGATGGTTCCTGATTGCACCAACATGGCAACTACAAGTCAGTTATATTGTATCTAATGTACTGTAAAACATTATACAGGCTGAGCTAAATTACTGTTGTAAGTTTTACATAAATGTTATTGTAGTTTGAAATACACAACCCTAGTATAATAATTACTCACTCATTTGTCTACACAAATCAATATTAGCACCATTCTTTAAAACTGAGACATATATTTGCCAGTTTGCACTAGCTATGACATGCAAGGGCCCTAGGTCCCCCCGTGAGAGGGGGACCTCTCGTTAGGGCCTGAGCACCGATGGTGCGAGGCCCTATTGGATCTGCTCTGTTTATTATTATTATTATTATGATGATGATTATTATTAGGGCCTAAGCACAGCTGGTGCAAGGCCCTATTGGATCTGCTCCATTTATTATTATTATGATGATGATGATGATGATGATGTTGATTATCTCAAATTAATCACATTTTAGAGGGCTTAAACATACCCGAAAACTCAGGAAACTTTGCAGACACATCAGAACGGGTGCAAATGTACATCTGATAGGGGTTCCAGAATTCAGTGTGCAAAATGGCTCGATAGCGCCACCTTGCAGGCCTCATACATTAACAAACTCCTCACAGAGATTTAATCAGATCAGCATCATATTCAGTCAGTCTAATCAAAAGGCCTTGGCAATTTTAAATTACAAAGCTTTTGAGTTTTTATTGAAGGGCATGTCTGTGGTGACCTGACAAATTTCGATATGAAACAAATCGTATTTTTGAGGCTTACACATGTTTGAAAACTCATGCAACTTTGGTCACAGCTCAAAAGTGGCGAAGATTTACATATGTTACAGGCTTTGCAATTGAGTGTGGAAAAGTGGCTTGATAGCGCCACCTATAAAATTTCCACAATGTGCATCTCGCACTACACTTCACCCACATGTACGAAATTCAGGAAAACATGTGTAACATGCCAATACATACAAAAAAAGTCTCTTGAACCTATGCCCTAAACTCAACAGGAAGTCAGCCATTTTTATTTTTCTCTTAAATATTTGCTCAGATTTTGCCATTTCCAGGCGTTGTACTTTAACGAACTCCTTCTAGAGATTTAGTCCAATCGACATCATATTTGCTCAGTCTAATCTAAAGGCCTTGCCAATGCTAACTTGCGAAGCTTTTGAGTTTTTTGCTGCATGGTGTGGGTGCGGCAGTCTTGCAAAAATTTGATGTGTCATCATGAAACAGGAAGTTGTTATAACTCAAACATACAATGTCCAATCTGCTCCAAACTTCACATGTTTGATGAGTCAAGTCCCTGCCTGAAAACATCTTGTTGTATATAATAACATTTATTTTCACATGCAATACTTACATACTTGTCAGACACATTAGATACACTTTATGGCCATAAGTATGTGGACACCTGTCCATCACACCCATATGTGCCCATTACCCAGCAGATGGTCCCCCCCACCCCTTGCTATTATAACAGCCTCCACTTTCCACTAGATTTTGAAAAGTGGTTGTGAGGATTTGTGCTCATTCAGCAACAAGAGCATTAGTGATATCGATCACTGATCAGCTGAGAAGGCCTGGTGCCAGTTGGCTTTTCAATTCATCACAAAGGTGTTCAATCGGATTGAGGTCAGGGAATGGGCCACTCGAGGTCTTTCACATAAACCATGGCAAAGAGTGACTTTATGGACAGCATATTGTGCAGAGGGGCATTGTCATAATAAAACAGTTTGGGCCCTTTAGTTTAAGGGAAAGAAACTCACTTGAACTTAAGGGATTGAACTAAATGCTACAGCATACAAAATATGTACAGTGCCCTCCACTAATATTGGCACCCTTAGTAAATATGTACCAAGAAGGCTGTGAAAAATTATTTTTTTCTTTAACCTTTTGGTATTTTCTTTAAAAAAAATTCACAAAAATACTCTGCTCGCATGGACATCAAACCATTGTTAAATATAAGTGTGCAACAATTATTGGCACCCCTATAAATTTATATGAGAAATATATTTGAAGTATATTCCCATTGATATTTTTTACATTTTTTTAGTACAGCTGGGTGATTAGGAACAGGACCTTGTTCAACCATGACTTCCTGTTTCACAGGGGTATAAATATGAAGGAACACATAGGCCAAATTCCCTTAGTCATTCATAACAATGGGTAAGACGAAGGAATATAGCTATGATATGCAGCAAAAGGTTGTTGAGCTTCATAAAATAGGAAGTGACTATAAGAAAAAGGCAAAAGCATTGAAATTGCCCATTTCCACCATCAGGGCAATAATTAAGAAGTTCCAGTCAACTGGAAATGTTATGAATCAACCTGGAATTAGACGTGTGTCTATATTGTCTCAACACACTGTGAAGAGGATGGTTTGAGTGGCCAAAAAATCTCCAAGGATCACAGCTGGAGAATTGCAGAAGTTAGTTGCATCTTATGGTCAACAAGTCTTCAAAACTACAATCCGAAGTCACCTATACCACAGACCTATATATATATATATATATATATATATATATATATATATATATATATATATATATATATATATATATATATATATACACACATATAAAAGTCACCTATATCCAGACACTACTGGAACTTCAAATGGGATCAGGTTCTATGGTCAGATGAAACCAAAATAGAGCTTTTTGGCAATAAACACCAGAGGTGGTTTTGATGCACACAGAGAGGTAGCCATATGGAAAAGTACCTCATGCCCACGGTTTAATATGGTGGTGGCTCTTTAATGTTTTGGGACTGTTTTTCTGCCAGAGGACCTGGACATTTTGTTAGGATACCTGGCATCGTGGACTCTATCAACAACATATCAAATGAAAACCTGACTTCCTTTGCCAGAAAGCTTAAAATGGGCCATGGTTAGATATTCCAGCAGGGCAATGATCCAAAATCAACACAAAAATGGTTTACTGACCACAAAATCAAGGTCTTGCCATGGCCATCCCAGTCTCCTGACTTGAAACCCATAGAAAATCTGTGGGGTGAACGGAAGAGGAGAGTCCACCACTGTGGACCTTGAAATTTGAAGGATCTTGAGAGAATCTGTATGGAGGAATGGTCTCAGATCCCTTGCCATGTATTCTCCAACCTCATCAGGCATTATAGGAAAAGTCTCAGAGCTGTTATCTTGGCAAAGGGAGGTTGTTGTAGAAGATTTGGATCTCAGATATATGTAGCCTCAGTCCTACCGTTATTTCCAGCTTAATGTAAAATACAAGCTGATGTATTATGTTATGTGATGTGGAAATGATTAAAACTGTATTATGATTAAACTATGTAAAGAACCTCAACCTTGACAGTCCGGGCAAACAGAACCACGTGAGGAGAAAAAGAGGACCAAGAAGAAGGAGGAGGGGGGCAAGCCAGCAACATGGAGGAAAAACACACAGCTTTAAGGCTAGTGCTCAAAAACCACAATCCCCCAACCTCTGTCTCCCTGTTAAAGACCCAAATAAGGGCATGCTTTCTGTTTTCTACATGCAGTTTCAGAGTTCAAGCTCGTAACGGCATCCGGAGACCTTTTAAGAAAGCATTGCGGTCTAGAGCTAAAACTTAGACTCTAGCACCCAAAACCACAAGCAAAAGGTGTATATAAGCGTCGAACAGGTCGAGTGCTCAGGGCCATACCTCGGGTGAAGGTTACTCGTTTTAGTTTCTTGTGAAGGAAGAAAAACTATCTGATCCTACGTGACCTAAAAGATTTATTTATTTTATGTCTCTTCTTAAAAGAACACCATTTTCAGACTCCGCGTAGTCACTGGTTTTTCTTTATTTTATGTTCTTTATATTCTGAGTTAAGATAATTGTAATCCTTTTTGTTCTATAATAAACCGAAGTCCATATAAAGGACGATTCGTATATCTTACTCCGTGAGTAAAATTCCTTTGTTACACCTCCTTCAGCGAAAGGATTTCATTGGTTCTCTAGCCCAGCGGCACGAGACTCCGCCTTCTGAGAAGGTAAGAGGAAGTGATTTTTACATGCTCTATCAGTTGTATGACAGAGTAGCGATTAGAGGATTACTATTTGGGATATTAATTCTGATGAAATTCAACAAGGTAGCACAAAGTATTGACTAAAATGGTGCCAATAATTGTTGCACACCTATAGTTAACAAAGATATATTTTTTATAAACCTGTGTTTTGTTCACAATTGTTTGATATCAATGAGAGTAGAGCATTTTTGTGAATATTTTTAATAAAAGATCTAAAGGTTAAACAATAAAGACAATTTTGCCAGCCTTCTTTGCTCATATTTACCAAGGGTGCCAATATTACTGGAGGGCACTGTATATACACAAAATATCACAATCAGATGAAGCAAGATGATGAAACAGGAGCAATGGAAGGAAGAAAACACTACTTACTGGCTTAAGTGACTCAGACAGCACCATATCATTGTAAGGGGGATGCAGTGAAAGTTTCAACATCTCATCCTTGTCCAACAGAACCACCTTTAAAATGTGGATGTCAGTGTTACAAAACAAATAAGCAAATAATAATAATAATACAGAAACCAAGGAGCCTTGAGATGCTGGTGCAAAGGAATGGAGATCTTTTTACCATTACTATTAAAATTAACACCAAATTGATGCCTATGACACATTTTGATCCCAAGGAACTAACAGGTTTTCCTCTATCATCATATATGTTAAAATATCTTTGAAAAATTTATTTTTACATACATCTTTAAGTATTTAGAGTCTAAGGTGCAGCAGTTGTGAGCATATTTTTAATAAAAAATTATTATTACTTAGAGTGCCTTTATTCTGACACCTGACTTAAGTGAATTGGGAAACTGGTACATTTACAATGGGGGAAATAAGTATTGAATGCATTGACATTTTTCTCAGTAAATATATTTCCAATGAGGTTATTCACATGACATTTTCAACAGACTTTGGTATTAACTCAAGAAATCCACACACAAAGAAATCCAAACATTAAATTCCATAAATTAAGTTATGTGTAATAAAGCAGAATGACAGAGGAAAAAAGTATTGAACATGCTAACTGAAATTTATTTAATACTTAATGGAGAAGCGTTTGTTTGTAATGACAGCTTCAAGACACTTCCTGTATGAAGAAATTAATCGGCCACATTATTCAGGTGTGATTTTGGCCCATTCTTCTAAACATATGGTCTTTAAATCTTGTTCAATTGGATTCAAGTCAGGTGATTGACTGAGCCATTCTAACACCTTGATTTCTTTTCTCTGAACCAATTGAGAGTTTCCTTTGCTGTACGCCTTGGATCATTGTACCTCTGGAAGGTCCACCCATGTCTCATCTTCATCATTCTTGTGGATGGCAGCAGATTCTACTCAAGAACCTCCTGGTAAAGGGCTCCATTCATCGTTCCTTCAATTATATGAAGTCTGACATTACCATGCAATGAAAAGCAGCCCCACACCATGATGCTTCCACCTCCAGACTTCATTGTTGGTATAGTGTTTTTAGTGTGATGTGCTGTGCCATTTCTTCTCCAAACATGGTGTGTAGTATGACAGCCAAAAAGTTAAATTTTGCTCTCGTCTGACCAGACTACACTCTCCCAGTATTTCATAGGCTTGTCCAAATGAGTTGTAGCAGACTTTAGGCAAGCTTCGACATGCCTTTTCTTTAGTAATGGAGTCTTGCGGGGTGAGCGTGCATAGTGGCCATGTTGGTGGAGTGCATTTCCTATTGTTTTCTCTGTGACGATGGTACATGCTGCCTCCAACTGTTTCTGGAGCTCTTTCTGAGTGGTCCATGGCTCTTGGGCTACTCTTCTCACTATTCTTCTGACTCCCTGGTCAGAAATCTTGCGAGGAGCTCCTGTGCATTCCCGGTTGATGACGGAGTGATGTTGCTTTCCTTTGCAGAAAATGGCCCCAATGGTGCTCAGAAGTTTTGAAATATATCTGTATCCAATTCCATCAAAATGTTTCACAACAATAAGGTTGCGAAGGTCTTGAATGAGCTCTTTGCTTTTACCCATTATGAGATGTTTCTTGTGTGGCACCTTGGTAATGAAAAGCCTTTTTATAGTCCATCAATTTACTAACCCAGCTTAAATTAATTTGCACAGATAGGACATATAACTATTTTCTAACTACTTACGGATTTCAGCTGGTTCCTTGCCTTACCTTGCCTTGGAGAACTGCTTTTTCTTAGTATGTTCAATACTTTTTTCCTGTGTCATTCCATTTTATTACACATAACTTTATTTATGGACTTTAATGTTCTTTCTTTATATTTAAATTCTTTATATTTGCAGATTTCTTGAGTTAATACTGATGCCTGGTGAAAATTTCATGTGAATAACCTCATTGGAAATATATTTACTGAAAAACATGTTGACACGTTCAATATTTATTTCCCCCACTGTATCAAGGTCTAGATAAGAGTCGGTTATCTCATTTCAACATTAACTTGTATTTTTTTCATTGCACATAGCTGTGTCAGGACATCACAGTCAGCTAAATCAGCCATCTGATTTCTAAATATGCACACCTGTCACTGGTCATTACCAGCACTATATATTGGACACTCACACATATATCACCATGAAGTAAATGCTTAGTTTGTGCATTAATCTGAAAATTTACCAAGCCTTTGTATTGCTGTTCCAGTTTTTGACGTTTACTATTTTTTGACCATTGTATGTTGCCTTGCCTTGGATATCCTGTTTGTGTACCACCTCAAGTAGTTTATGATTTTTTACCCTGCTGTTGCCTTGTGTTTTGGATTTGTTTGCCTGGTTATTCATTAAAACCAGCCTGAACTGCAGTTGCATCTGTCTCAGCCCCCTACCTTCTGACAGATTACTTCCCAAACAGTCTGTATGCAGGGAGCTTGCAGGGAGCCAGTGCCACTCCCAAACCCATGCAACCGGGGCACACAAAACTTTGCAAAGGAGAGAGGGAGAAATGACACCATGAGCACAAATGTTTCTACTGTGGCAACCTCGATTGGGCTATGTCCTCTGTGTATGAGATCCATAGGCAAGCCAGGTCCAGCTTCAAGCGGGAGCTTCGCTCCCTGTTCTGACATGGTGAGTCCTCATCAGTCTCTATCTAAGTCTTTACACTTGTACAGTGATACAACACTCAGGTGTGGTTTCTGTGTTGTCAGCACTGATCAACCCCTGGTTGACGTAGAACTTAAATGACCTAGAGACAGTGATCTGTCTGAATATCCCCACTCAGCACATGAATAACCCTCTCAGCATTCAAGCCATTGACAGAGGTCCCATTGGGGAGGTACCATCGCCCTCTACACTCAACTCGTGCACTCCATCAAGAACAGATCTCTCTCCTGGTCACCATCACATCTAAGCACCCCATAATTCTGGGATTCCTGTGGCTATGACAGCATGATCTACATATCATCTGGGCAGACCAACAAATCTCCCCTGGTTGTCCTTTTGTTTTCAACACTGGATTCATGCACCTCAGCTCACCATGGCCTCCACATCTGTATAAAGTCTAGAGAACAACAGTTCCTTCACCTCTACGCCTGTGCCATCAAGCTGCTACATGAGGCCACCCCTCCTCGCAACCAGATTTACCCCTTGTTTGTAGCAGAACAGCATGTTATGGAGGAATATATCCAGGAGGCCCTCCAACATGGGTACAGTGGATATAAAATTGTCTACACAGCCCTGTTAAAAGAGCAGGTTTTTGTGATGTAAAAAATTAAACGAGTTGAATCATGTCAGAACCTTTTTCACCTTTATTGTGAAATTGCAACATATTAATATCAAGTGACAAACACCCAGAAATGTTTTTGGGGAAAAATGAAAAACCAAAAAATTCTAATACCCAGCTTGCATAAGAGTGTGAACAAACTTTTATAATTTGGGATGTGGCAGTGTTCAGAATCAACCAATCACATTCAAATTCCCGAATTCTTCATATCTCTGGGCTATACCATAAAATAACTAAATAATACATCCAATTTCACAGAACCATGTGGAATAATGTGTTATGGTCTGATGAGACCAAAGTTTAACTTTTTGCCATAATAATGAAAAATATGTTTGGCAAAAAAACACAGCACATCACCAAAAGGACACCATCCCCATGGGGAAGCATGGTGGTGGCAGCATCACACTTTAGAGCTGTTTTTCTTCAGTTGGAACTGGCTCTTTAATCAGGGTGGAGGGTATAATGAATAGCTCCAAATACCAGTCAATTTTGGCACAAAAAGGCTTCTGCTAAAACACTTACGATGAAGAGGAAATTCAACTTTCAGCATGACAATGACCCCAAGATAAACAAAGGAATGGCTTCACCAAAACAAGTTTAAGGTTTTGGAATGACCCAGACCCGAGTCCAGACCTAAATCATATAAAAAAATCTGTGGAGTGAGCTGAAGAGGGCTGGCCACAGGAAGTCCAGCCAATTTTACAGAGTTAAAAGGTTTTGCAGGAAAGAATGGCAAAATATTGCTATGTCAAGATGTACCAAACTGATTTACTATGCTATAATAAATGCTGTGCTCAAATCTAAAGGTGATTCCACTACAGTGCCTTCCAACTAATATTGGCACCCTTGGTAAATATAAAGAAATAAGGCTGTGAAAAATTTACTTTATTGTTTAACCTTTTGTTCAAATCTCATAAACTCATATTTTATTCACAATAGAACATAGAAAACATATCAAATGTTTAAACTGAGGAAATGTACCATTTTAAGGAAAAAATAAGGTAATTATTGTAAACTTGATGGCACCAACACAAAAAGTTGGGACTGGGCCATGCTTCCCACTGTGTAGCATCCCCTCTTCTTTTAACAACAGTCTGTATACGTCTGGAAACTGAGGGGACCAGTTGTTGCAGTTTTGGGAGAGGAATGTTGTCCCATTCATGTCTGATACAGGATTCTAAATTCTCAACAGTCCTGGGTCTTCTTTGTGGTATTTTTTGTTTCATGATGCACCAAATGATTTCAATTGGTGAAAGGTCTGGATTGCAGGCAGGCCAGTTCAGCACCCAGACTCTTCTACTCTGAAGTCAGACTGTTGTAATAGATGCAGTATGTGTTTCAGCATTGTCTTCCTGAAATATATGCACGGCCTTCCCAGAAAAAGACTTCGTCTGGATGGAATCATATGTTTCTCTAAAATATATATGTATATACCTGTCAGCATTGATGGTGCCTTTCCAGATGTGCACATAGGCACTAAGGCACCCCCATACTATCAGAGATTCAGGCTTTTGAACTGAGGGCTGATAATAAGCTGGAAGGTCCCTCTGCTCTTTAGTTTAGAGGACACGGCATCCATGGTTTCCAAAAAGAATTTCAAATTCTGATTCGTCTGACCACAGAACAGTTTTCTACTTTGCCTCTGTTCATTTTAAATGGGCTTTGGGCCAGAGAAGACGGAAGCATTTCTGGATCATGTTCACATAGAGCTTTAACCAGCATTTGTGGATGGCACGGTCAAACTGTGTTCACAGACAATGAGTTCTGGAGGTGTTTCTGAGCCCATGCAGTGATTTCCATTACAGAATCATGCATGTTTTAATGCATGCAATATTGACTTTCACCCTTGTCCCTTGCGCACAGAGATTTCTTGAGATTCTCAGAAACTTCTGATGATATTAAATACTGTAGATGATGAGATATTCAAAGTCTTTGCAATTTTACATTGAGGAACATTATTCTGAAATTGTTCCACAATTTGTAGTTGTAGTTTTTCACAGATTGGTGAACATCTGCCCATCTTTACTTGAGAGACTCTGCCTCTCTAAGATACTCTTTTTATACCCAATAATGTTACTGACCTGTTGTCAGTTAATCTATTTAGTTGCACAATGTTCCTCCAGCTGTTTCTTTTTAGTAACACACACTTTTCCAGCCTATTGTTGTCCCCATCCCAAAATTTGAGAGACGTATTGCAGCCATCCAATTCAGAATTACCTTTTTTCTTCCTCAAAATGGTACATTTCCTCAGTTTAAACATTTGCAAAAGCATTAAAAATGCCCATTTCTGTACTTTACGTAAGTAAGTACAGAGAAACCTGTTGCAGCCATCCAATTCAGAATAACCTCATTTTTTTCTCAAAATGGTACGTTTCCTCAGTTTAAACATTTGCAAAAGCATTAAAAATGCCCATTTCCACCATCACAGCAATAATTAAGAAGTTCCAGTCAACTGAAAATGATCTGAATCAACCTGGAAGAGGATGTGTGTCTATATTGTCTCAATGCACTGTGTAGGATGGTTTGAGTGGCCAAAAAATCTCCAAGGATCACACCTGGAGAATTGCAGAAGTTGGTTGCACCTTGGTTCAGTAAATCTCCAAAACTGCAATGCGAAGTCACCTACATCACCACAAGTTGTTTGGAAGGGTTTCAAGAAAAAAATCCTCTACTCTCATCCAAAAACAAACTTAAGCATCTTCAGTTTACTAGGCACTACTAGAACTTCAAATGGGATCAGGTTCTATGGTCAGATGAAACCAAAATAGAGCTTTTTGGGAATAAACGCCAGAGGTGGTTTTGGTGCACATAGTCCAGTACACCCTCGCACGTGACCATATCTGAAGCTTGTGTAACATCATGCCTAATTTATAGGCCTGCCGTGATCAGGTGACATGGCAATTAAGCGCATTGTGTGATATATAAAGGACACCTTTGAACCGTGCCGTCAGCCTCTATTATCTGAAGCGAAGACCCAATTCACAGGCATGTACAGTATGACAAAGCTACACAACGTCTCGTTCCATTCTCAGGGAACAGGGTTACATGTGTAACCCAGACGTTCCCTTTACAAGGGAACTCCACGGTGCATTAGCTGAATGCTCTGGGAACAAGAATACCCACTCCATCATACTGAGGGTATGGCTCGAGTCTGGGCCGGAATTTATATCCAGGCTGTAAAATCGAATGAATGTGTGCGGCGTAGACCACCCCGCCACGGCACACACATCCTGTAAGGATACCCCTTTGGACAAAGCCTTCGAGGAGGTGACCCCCCTAGTGGAATAAGCCCTTATGCCCAGAGGCGTAGCGAGACCGCACACCTCATTAGCAATAGAGATTGCTTCTACTATCCAATTAGAGATGTGCTGCGTTGACACAGCGTCACCTCTACTGACACCGCCAAAACCGACCAGCAGCTGCTCTGACTTATGCCACTGGCTGGACCGGTGGACGCAAGTACAGAGAGTCCTTACTGGACATATTCAGTGCAATTTCTCTTGTTCCGGTATGAGGGACAGAGGAAGGTAGGAAGCCTGCAACACTACAGGCTGGGCAGCAGATGTAGGCACTTTAGGAATATAATCTGGCCTAGGATACAGGAAAGTCTTGGCTAATCCAGGGGTAAAGTCAAGGCAGGAAGTGGCAACAGAGAGCTTGTAGATCTCCTACTCGCTTGAGAGATGTAAGGGCCAGAAGAAGAGCTACCTTTAGAGTCAGAAGCTTCTCAGAGACTGGACTCTAAGGGCTCAGATGTGGCACCTGACAGACCTTCCACGACCACAGAAAGGTCCCAGGAAGGTATGCATGGCCTGCAGATGGGCCTCAGCCACCTGACACCACGCATAAACCTCGAAGTTAGAGGATGTTGCCCCACAGAGTCTCCATCAGTATGGGTGTGGCTGGATGAAATGGCAGCCACATAGACCCTGATTGTAGGAGGAGCCAACCCCGCTGAGAAACATCCTAGAAAGAACTCCAGAACTGTAGCTATTGTGCAGTTCTCTGGGTCTAGATGACGCTCCTCACACCACAAGGAAAAAAAAAAGTTGCCACTTGAGCACGTATAACTTCGTCGAGGATGGCGTTCTAGCATTCAACATCGTCTCTACAACCTCAGTTGTGAGACCAGAATCTATGAGCTGGTGCCCCTCAGGGGTCAGACCCACAGTTTCCATAGTTCCAGCCGCGGGTGATAAATCAGCCCTTCAGCATGAGACAGTAGATCCCTGCAGAAGGGAATTTCTGAAGGAGTGCTGTCTAGCAGGGATATTTTCTTTGAGAATCATATTCAAGCTGACCAATAATGTGCTACTAGCAGCAGACAACTCTCGCTAGAACTTGTGGGAGCAGAGCGATCGGGGGAAAAGCATATAGATGTGACCTCGGCCACATGTGCACCATAGAGTCTAATGGTGCAGGAGGAGTGATGGTGAACCACGGCAGGCAGGGCATTGTCTCCTCAGAGGAGGCAAACACATCCACTTCCACTTAGCCAAACCTCCGCCATATGGATTCCACCACTTGTGGATGGAGCCACCAATCCCTGGGCATCAGCCCCTGCCTCAACAGGATGTCTGCCCCCACATTCCAGTTGCCCAGAAAGTACACTGCATTCACTGACAAAAGTTTCCCTCTGCCCAGAAAAGTATTAGTTGCACCTGCCTGAACAGGGGGCGTGAACATAATCCTCCCTGGTGGTCGATATATGAGATCACTACTGTGTTGTCTATCAACACATTGTGACCTCTCAATTGAGGAAGAAAGAATTTCAGTGCTAGAAACATGGCCTGCATTTCTAGGCAATTTATATGTCACTCTAGATAAGGGCCGCTCCAGAGACTGTGAGCTGGACAGCTGTCTAAGACCGCACCCCAGCCCATGATGGAGGTGTCTGTCATTACTGTCTTGTGATAAGGAGACACCCCTAGAGTGTGACCCAATGCTAGAAACCGTGGACACTTACAAATTCTCAGAGCACGTATGCATCACTGCGTGACACCGATTACCCTCAGAGGTTGTGTCCTGGGAAAAAACCCACAACTTTTCAGCGACCAATGAAACGGATTTCCTATGCAATAGGCCCAATGGTATGATGTTGCCTGCTGCTGCCATAAGCTCCAACAGCCGCTCGTAGAGACTGGAGGGGATGCCAAGATCCAGCTTTATCTTGCTCAATGTTGATAGGATTGACCCTACTCATGTTGGGGATAGAAATGCTCTCGTCGTAGTAGAATCCTTATAACCCCTAGAAAAGTTGTCCACTGCACTGGAGAAAGCATACTTTTCTGAGGTTCAAACTGAGCCCCAAGCTCTTCATGTGGGCAAGAACATCTCGATGTTGAACCGCTAGTTCTCTGGCTCGTGCTAGAATTAACCATTCATCCAGGTAGTTCAGTACACGGATGCCCTGGAGTCACAGTGGAGCCAGAATAACATCCATGCACTTTGTGAAGGTGTGAAGGGATAAAGCTAGCCCAAAGGGAAGAACCCGATATCGGTATGCATTGCCTCCAAACGCAAACCTCAGGAACTTCCTGTGACTGGGTAATATTTCTGTGTGGAAATATGCACCTTTTAGATCTATCATCACAAACCAGTCCTCAAACTGAATCTGTGGAACGATAAGTTTGGGCATCAGCATCTTCAACCTGTATGGCCGAATAGTAAAGTTCAGATGACGCAGATCTAAAATTGGCCGCATACTCCCCTCTTCTCTGTGGACCAGGAAATAACAGCTGTAAAAACCTCCCTCCCTCAGGGAACAGGGCACATGTGCTATGGCCCCTTTGTCCAACAAGGATCTTGCTTCCTGCGCTAATGTCGGGCTCTGCTCTGTGCTGACTACTGTGGTGAGCACACCTCTGAACCAGGGGGGTCAAGCTCTGAACTGGACCCGGACCCCTTTTCTACAGTAGACAGAACCCATGGAGACACATTTGGCAGTAGTTTCCATGCTGCCAGATGGTCTTTTAGTGATGTTGACTTTTCCAAATTTTATTGGAGGAAAAGCATCAGATTTTCGTTGCCCTGTGATAGATCACTGACCAGAGAACACTGAAAATTTGGGACAACCTTGGCTCGGGGAGGCCCTACAACAGTACTGGGGGCTAACTGCCCTAACAACCTCATGTCACCAAATACATCCCTCCATGGCCCCTCAGGACCGCTCCTCCTTTGTCTGCTTGGCCTTTATGACCATTCTCAGATCAGGCCTAGTAGCAGGCCACGGCTATGGCTGCCCGGTTGCCTTGGCTGTCTCCGGGGGGAGGCGGGCTGCCGTAATCACCTTCTGTGCCTCCCTCACACTAGCGTTAGCCTTGACACAACAGGGAAGGAACTAGCTGAATGCCGACATGTGTTGAGCTCACTCAGCAGATCTGCTTGGTAGGCCTGCAACACTGCCATTGTCTGCAGTGACCCACAAGCAAGACCCACTACTGCATAGGTCTTGCCCACCAATGCCACTGTGTCCTCACATGCTTCAATGGCAACACCAGCCACCCTAAATTACCTGCTGTTGATGGAGAGAGATAGCTCACAAGCACCTCCTCCACCTTAAGCATAGCTAAATAGCCATGCCGTTCATTCCCCACAATGGCCGAATAATCCGACATCACAGGATTATAAATACGGCTTATGCATGGTTTTCCCCCAGAAGTGTGATATTTTGTCATGCACTTTGTCAGTTTTCTGCAGTGTGAGAGATGTATTTTCACTGGGGAGAAAAAAGCTCATTCAGCCTTAGTAATCACTTCAAGCAGCTCTTTCTATGCTGCTCTCAGTTTTTAGCACACCCTTCTGGCTCCTTGGAGTCAGAGAGGATTTTTTTTTTTGGCATTTCATAGCAGAAGGAGGAGTCACGACGTGAGTTCCAAAATCCAGCTGAGAGCCGGACCCGGAAGACAGAGCAAGAGATAGAGCAGCGCTCGTCTCCGGCTCCTCTTGCAGATTCATACGAGATCCCCAGGACCTGAGATCCACGAGGCTCTGAAATCCAACTCGCTTCGGCCGAAGAGAAGAGAGCGAGTGGTGAGCAGAGCTGCCTAATTGTAAGGCGTTCACAATGTGCACAGTCAGATCTCTCAAGGACTGCTGTGGCATGCTCTATCCCTAGACACTTCACACAGAAAGTGTGTCCGTCCTCCCCGTGATGACACGGGAGCAAGTAGTAACACAATTCCTGAATTCTATAACTCATACTTTTCTCCTTTTTTTTTAAAGGGACAGAAAAGAAAAGAGATTTTTCTTTTTTTGGAAAAGGCAGAGAGGAAATGAAGAGTCTTTTTGTGTCCATTACACAAATGACCGACATGCATTCTCGCTGAAGATAATGAGGTTGACGGTGCAGTTCACGGGTGCTGCTTATATATAACGCAACGTGCTTAATTGCCACGTCACCTGATCATGTCAGGCTGATAAATTAGGCATGATGATACACGAGCTTCAGATACCAGTCACACATGAGGGTGCTTTCCACAGAGTTCAGCTAATGTAACGTGGAGATCCGTTTAAAATGGAACTGGACATTTTGTCAGGATACTTGGCATCATGGACTTTATCAAGTATCAACAGATGTTAAATGAAAACCTGACTGCCTCTGCCAGAAAGCTTAAAATGGGCCGTGGTTGGATCTTCCAGCATGACAATGATACAAAACCTACATACAAAATCAACATAAAAAGTGTTACCTGTCCACAAAATCAAGGTCTTGCCATGGCCATCCCAGTCCCCTGATTTGAACCCCGTAGTAAACCTGTGGGGTGAACTGAATTGGGTCCACCAGCATGGACCTTGAAATTTGAAGGATCAGGATTTGAGGTAGCACAGAATATTGACTAAAAGGGTTCCAATAATTGTTGTACACCTATATTTAACAAATATGTTTTTTTATAAACCTGTGTTTTGTTTGCAATTGTTTGATATCCATGAGAACAGAGTATTTTTGTGAATTTATTTAACAAAATATCAAAAGGTTAAACAATAAAGACAATTTTCACAGCCTTCTTTGCTCATATTTACCAAGGGTGCCGATATTAGTGGATGGCACTGTAATTATTAGTTTAGGTGTGTGCACACTTATGCAACCAGGTTATTGTAATTTATTTAAAAAAAATTTTCCACTATAATAATTCTTATTGTTTTTTCACTTTAATAAATAGGTTAAAATTTCACAATAAAGGTATGAATGGTTCTGATATGATTTATCTTGGTTTCCTTTTTTTTTTTGCATAACAAAAACCTGCTATTTTAACAGGGGTATGTACAGTAGACTTTTTATAGCCACTATACATCTACCCATCCACCAAAAGAAAGGGAATGGCCTCTAGCCATGCATCAATTATTGAGGATTAAATCAAGTCACTGGTAAGTACCGGTATCCTCTGCCACTTGTCCCAGCAGCCCTCAAGCAACTTCTTTCCTCCCAAAGTTTCACTAAAACTGGACTTCCACAATGTTAATAACATTGCATATTCAAGAAACAGAGGAGTATAAAACAGGGTTTAGAACCACCTCTTGCCACTAAACGTACTGAGTAATGCTGTCTGGGCTCTTTTGTGCCCCCTCAATCTCATGAGTCATGTGAAAAAATTATGTAATAAAGTCATGGACATTGTTGGTTTTTTTTTTGTAGATTATTGTTGGTTTATTTGTAGATTATGTTCCTTACAGTGGAATGATGCATTTTCAATCATTTTGAGATATTTTTAAATCCCTTTCCAGACTCATGGGTATCCACAACCTTTTTTTCTGAAAGCTTTACAGAACTTTTTAGATCTTGACATGATGACACCACACACCTCAATAGGCAACACCAGTCACTAGATATTAGACCAGTATAAATAAGACAGGTTCCACCTGCAGTCCCTAAGCAGGTTCTAATCACTGGTGTACTAACAACCAGACATGAAACACATCAGCCAAGGAATACAACAGCAGTTGATGAAAGAAATACTGTGAGGGCTGTGAACAAAAACACAAAAACAACAGTTGACATCAACAACCTTCACAGGGCATGGGTAAAGGTATTGCAATCCACCGATCTGCACTTCAAGTGCAGAAATATAGAGGTCATACCACAAGATGCAAACCACTCATGAGCGCTAAGAATCCAAAAACCAGATTGGAATTCACAAAGAATTACAGAGATGATCCACAAAAGTTCTGGAACCAATATTAACCTATACCAAAGTGATGGAAAGACCAAAGATTGGACAAATATGGGTCTGCTCATGAGGCAAAACATAGAAGCTCATCAGTCGAGCATGGTGGAGGTAGTGTCATGGCTTGGGCTTACATGGCTGCTGCTGGAATAGGCTCACTAATCTTTATTGATGCTGGTAGCAGCAAAATTAATTCAGAAGTATAAGGAAAGAATCTATCTTCCAATTTACACAGAAATACATCCAATCTAATGGGGAGGAACTTCCTCATGCAGCAAGACAATGACCCAAAAAGCACTGCCAACACAACAAAGGTTTTCATCAGAGGGAAAAATTGGAAGCTTTTAGACTGGCCAAGTCAATCACTAGACCTTAACCCAGTTGAGCATGTATTTCACCTCCTGAAGAGAAGACTGGAGGGAGAAAGCCCCAGAAACAAACAACAACTGAAAGAAGCTGCAGTTCAAGCCTGGAAAAGCAACACAAAAGAAAAATGCAACAGTTTGGAGATGTCAGTGGGTCACTGGCTTGATGCAGTTGTTGCAAGCAAGGGATATGCTACCAAATATTAAGTGTTATTTACTTTGACTATTTGTTCCTATACTTTTACTCAACTAAAAATTGCGTGATCTGTCACCAAATGTGCCATGTTTTAAGTTGTTTTACACATCTAGATGTAAATATCAGGAAATGAAAGCTGAAATTCTGATCTATCGTCTCATTCATCTTTTGATCTCAAACCCAAATGTCTTCAATGTATAGCGAAAATAACAGAATTTGCCTTGATATTCCAATACATTTGGAGGGGACTGTGTATGATCTGCTAGGCATTACAATAAGGCTGAAGTTTCAGATAAATCTTCAGCAGAAATTTGTAAACTATGAGAATATCTGTAGGTCCTTGCTTTGTGGAATGGGCCACATTGTTACTGATTGAACCTTGGCTGTCCATGACAACATCCCCTTGACTTATGATATAGCCCAAGAAGTTGAATTGAGAGTTTCACTGTATGCAGTGAAATCAGACTCAGCAGAATATGAACCTGAATTTGTAATATTTGAAAAAAATAATCAAATGTGATGTTGTTCACATTGAAAATATGAATCTTAAAATGATTGAATTATATTGGTTCTGAATCCAAGTCTTTTTTGCTTAAAAATTCAGGCAATTGTTTTTTCAGCACTGGATTTGGTCATGAACTCCATTTCCCAGAATCCACCACAGGTCAAAGAGGTGACCTCCCAAGCCATGTTCCTGTCTGAGGTCGAAGAGATGACCACTGAAACCAAGTTCCTGTCCGAGGTCGAAGAGACAACCTCCCAAGACACGATCCTGTCCGAGGTCGACAAGGCGACCTCCCATGCCAAGTTCCAGCTAAAGGTCGACAAGGCAACTTCCTACGCCAAGTTCCAGTCTGAGATCGACGATGTGACCTTCCACGCCAAGTTCCAGTCTGAGATGGACGATGTGACCTTCCACGCCAAGTTCCAGTCTGAAACCAACGTCACGACCAACCAGGCTCTGGTCACACCTAAAACCGACGTCACAACCAACCAAGTTATACTCATGCCAGAATCTGTTGAAACGACCAACTAAGTTCTCCTTATGCCTGAAACCAATGTCACGACCAACCAAGTTCTCCTCATGCCTGAAACCGACGTCATGACCAACCAGGTTCTGCTCACGCCTGAAACCAACATCATGACCAACCAAGATCTGTTCACGCCCAAGTCTGCTGACATGGACAACCAAGTTCTGCTCATGCCCGAATCTGCTGAAACGGACAACCAAATTCTGTTCACGCCGGAGTCTGCTGACACAGACAAACAAGTTCTGCTCACGCCCAAGTCTGCTGACGCGGGCAACCAAGTTCTGCTCACACCCGAGTCTGCTGACATGGACAACCAAGTACTGCTCACGCCCGAGTCTGCTGACACAACCAACCATGTTCTGCTCACGCCCGAGTCTGCTGACACAACCAACCATGTTCTGCTCACGCCTGAATCTGTTGACACAGCCAACCAAGTTCAGCCTGCAGAGTTGATGGAGGACGATGCTCCACCTTCCTGCTCCACTGAGGACGTTGCTCCGCCTTCTTGCTTCGCTGAGGACATCGCTCTGCCTTCCTGCTCAGTCTCCTGCACAGTCTCCCGGTTCAGCTGAAGACATTTTGCCCACAGGGCCAGGACCGCCAGGGGAGGGGAGTGTGTTCTGGTGCTCTGGGAGGAGTGCCCTTGGCAGGCGGTGGAGGGGAGGGTTCTGTCACGATTTCCCTTCAAGGTAGTGCTGTAGCATGCAGCGTGCTCAGATACCCGAAGCGCGAGCCAATGCACGAGATCTTAGCAAACGCACGCTTTTGGGTCTTCAGTGACATTGACTTGTTTACTTTCTACATGTGCTTTTGTTATGGTTTTTGTCCCGTCTCTGCCCTGTGTTGTCATTGGGTGTTTCCTGTAGATGTGTCAACATTGTTTTCAGCTGTCTTGTGTCTCACCCCGATTACGTTTGTCATTTAAACCTCTTGTGTCTCTTTGTACCTTGCATAGTATTGAGTGTATTCTCCTTACGAAGCGGTTGTTCCTTGTTTCTCATTTTGTTTCATGTTTTTGACCTTGTTTCTCAGTTCTCGATTCTGATTGTGGCCTCGCCCTATTTATGTCTGTTTGTAGATCGCCTGACCCATTGCCTGTTTTTCACCACACTGTTGTCTTACGTTTTGGATTTGTATGCCTGTCTCTCTCTAATAAAAGTCTTTAACTGCACTTGCATCCGTCCTAAACCTTACGTGGATATTACGTGGATTACGTGACAATTTGTAATCTGGAGAAGGTTTCTCCAGTAATCAAACCTGCATATCTTGTTATTGACCCAGCTGTATCATTGCTGTAAGACATGAGTAGGCATGATTACAACAAATGCATTGTTAGTTAAATGTTTCATTTTGGCCAGAGTGCCTTTAAATTCCAGCAAATGTTGATAACCTACTCAACTTTGGTCTCTAGATGCAAAATATTGTAACTTTGTATTCAGCCTCTGAATTTTGCCAGTAAACAACTGCATTTGCCATAACATTCTGAAAAGTTTCCAACCTATACTATGTCTAAGAGAACTGAAATGGTCTCTGAAAGTCCTCCCCTTTCGGATGCTATATGCTAATCTGATATAGTTCATGCCATGCAGCCATGAGACTGGCTCATGTCAGTGGAAAAGTGCACTTTTTGCGTCAGACATCATAATGCATGCTATTAAAAATGGTGGACCTGGTGCTGTCAAGCACAATGGAAAGTAGCACATGCTGGTGCTGTCAAGTTTCCATTCCATCTATGCTGAAAGAGTACGGGGTGGCCATTTTTGCTCACCATAGAACAGTGTGTAATGTTCTTCAATAAACAGCCCTTGTTAAAAAAAAAACAGCTTTTATTCTCAAGGGGAACTCCAACAAGGACTAAAGGTGCTTAATAAAACTAATCATGTGGTCACATATTCTCTTAAAGACGTGATCATGTAACATCTATTTTCTTTTTTTTTTAACAGAACATCTCTTAACATATTAAACAGATCTTCAAAAGGGCAGAATCACTGATATCATTAAAATCCATATGAATAACACCCCATATTTCCCTTTTTACATATCTAATCTATTCACATGTTTTCTTATTCTGCCAGATAGTGTGAATAACAGTACCTTTTGCCTTTTTGGAGATTGGGAAGCACATGAAGTGATGTCAGTATTGACTGTAGGAACAGATTGCTGTGTAGATTGTTCATGCATTGGCTCATTCTTTACCAAAGACTGGCTTTCTCCAGCTGACATAGGGATGTGCTGCAGATGGTCATGATTACATCACAGTATTGCACTCTAACGTATCTTAATGTCGAAGGATCTTGGAGTAGTGGTTTCACCAGTGACAACAGCAGGGCATTCTGCAGGTCCAGCTTTGCAAGTACATCATCATCATTAAGCAATGATGGTGACAATTAAAGGAGAAAGCTTGCTTTTGTTTTGGCACAGTGTCTTTTCTCCTTACATCTTTCAGTTTTGGCCATTGGGGATGAAGATTCATTTCAAGCATGGGGAGTGTTGTCTTAAACTTTCTGCCCATAAGTAGCTCAGCATGACATTGCCTGTAGCATATAAGTGCAAGTGCAAAAAGAGGATCATTCTGTTTTAGAATTCTCTTTGAGATCTGAACTTCCCTCTCCACATGTCCATTCCCTTGCACGTGATGTGGACTGGAGGTGATGTGCTAGAAGTCAAATTACTTTGGAATTCAACACTAATTGAGGACCATTGCCCAAGTAAAGTTTATCAGGGCAACCAGACCTTGCAAATAGTGTTTTAACACTACTTCTGAGGTGGTGTGGTGTGGCACGTGGAGTATCTCAAGAAATCTGGAGAAATAATCAGACATGACAAGATAGATGTCTTTATTATGTTTATTATGTAAGTCAATGACAAGACTTTTCCAGGGCCTGTCTGGAAATGGGGTTGAGATAAGTGGTTCAATTTGTTGTGTTGGTTTCATCTCTTTTATCACTAATCCATTGTGAATAAACAGTTCACATATAAAAGGGAAATGCTGTCTACAGGGTGTCCCAAAAGTCTTCATACATAGGGTATTATGTATGCCAGCCAACAGTGGATGTTCCACTTCAAGTCTTTTTGAATTTGTTAATAAGTTTGGCAGCAGTGTTGTGTGTGATGTGCTTGCAATGTTTCCTGTTAAAGTCCATTCCAACCTTGCGACAGCTTCCTGATCCAGCGTTGAGAATTATTTCAATATGTTCTTTTGTCAAAAACATTCTTAAAGGCTATCTGAAATATATAAATATATGTATATGATATAAGTATGAAAAATTTTGGAAGACATTTTGCCAATAAGTGATCATTTCTCCTAAGTACAGTCATGAAAAAATACTGTAAGTACAGCCAATGGAATTTTTTTATTGTTGACATATTTGGACAAGCAAACATTTGATCATATTTTAAATAATGCCTATTAATATAGTTGATAAACTTAAACAAAACCACAAGGAAAAGTAGCTTTTTCAATCATTTATTCAACAGAAATATCAATAGATTTGATATTCCTTTGTGGAAAAAGTAAGTACACCCTACGCCTCAGAAGTTAGTATTGCCCCCTTTAGCAGAAATAACTTCTTGTAGGCATTGTAGGACCTCAGCACATAAGATCATAAGCAGAAGATAAGCAGAAGCGTAAGATCACCCCTCCACATGAGCCTTACATCATGAGCCCCTGTGTGCAGACTTTGGGGCACCAAGCCAATTACAGCTCATGGCTGATTGCTGAGATCTCACTGCCCTGTGAACAATGAATGATCCCTCACTGGTTAGCAAACTTCTCTGATAACTCATTGATCTAGGCCACAGGCCGGGACATGGTGGCTGGCCTACAAGATGAAAGCCCTGTCTCTCAGCTGATAACTTTGGGAAAAGGGGGGCGACTCACCCAAGGCCCCAAGGATAATCAACACAGACGAAGCCTTTTTGTTCTCTTACCCAGTTGACTTTCTTTAATCATGGTCCTTATCACACCTTTCACACCACCTGAATCAGGACACCTCATATGTTCCAAAAGACCAAGGACTGCAAGAATAATACAATAACAACTGAAATTGCCTATTTTCTTCTGTGTTACCCTGTAATTATAATGCATGTAACAACAAAGTTCCATTTAGACATTTGATTGTTTAACATGCATGAGTATGATTGATTATGGATATAGGTGTGTGATTAATTATTAGGAATGTGTTAACAACCGCCAACAAGTGTCTTATGTGTATGCTCCTTGAGTGACTTGCTGAAAGATGAGAGTAAGGAAAATCAAGTAGAATATTCTTATGTATATGTAACAACAGTTGGGACTAAAAGTTTGATCCACACTCTATAAAAAGAAGAAAAGAGAAGGCATGAAATGATGTGACCACAAAACAACGGACTGAGTAAAGTCATGGGCGGAGAACGTAGCTACACCCCGCCCCAACTTCATGCTGATTGAAGCAAAACCTTTTGGGTTCCGCTAGGAAGAGTTAAAACGTCTGTGTTACGCATGTAACCCTGTTCCCTGAGAAGGGAATGAGACATTGCGTTAGCATAACACTATGGGAGCGCCCCGCGTGCGCGACTGGCATCTGAAGCTTGTGTAAAATCATGCCTATTTATAGGCCTGCCATGATCAGGTGATGTGGCAATTAAGCGCATCGCGTGATATATATATATGGCACTGTGAACCGCGCCATCAGCCTTTATAATCTGAAGCGAAGACACAATTCACAGGCCTACCCTGGTATGATAAAGCTACGCAACATCTCATTCCCTTCTCAGGGAACAGTTCCCTTTCAAAGGGAACTCCACGTCGCATTAGAATAACACTATGGGAACGAGAATACCCATTTCATCATACTGAGGGTACCGCCTGTTCAAAAAGACCCAAGCCTGAGGGTCACTGCAAGACACTTGAGCCCGGGGCGGAATGAATATCCAGGCTATAATATCGAATGAATAAATGAATGAATGAATGAATGAATATGTGTGGCATAGACCACCTGCTACAGCACACACATCCTGTAAGGATACCCCGTTGGACAAAGCCTTCGATGAGGCAAACCACCTAATGGAATGAGCTCTTATGCCCAGAGGCATAGAGAGACTGCACGCCTCATAAGCGATAGAGATTGCTTCCACTATCCAATTAGAGATGCTCTGCTTTGACACAGCATCACCTCTACTGTCGCCGCCAAGCAGATCAGCAGCTGCTCCGACTTACGCCACTGGCCGGAGCAGTGGACGTAAGTACAGAGAGCCCTTACTGGACACAGCAGCAGCATTCTCTCTTGTTCTGGTGTGAGGAACAGAGGAGGGCAGAAAGCCTGCAACACCACAGGCTGGGCAGCAGATATAGGCACCTTAGGAATATAATCCAGCCTAGGATACAGGAAGGCCTTGGCTAATCCAGGGGTAAAGTCAAGCCAGGAAGGGGCAACTAAGAGAGCTTGTAGATCTACTACTCGCTTGAGAGATGTCAGGGCCAGAAGAAGAGCTACCTTTAGAGTCAGAAGCTTCTCAGAGGCTGACACTAAGGGTTCAAATGGGGCACCTGACAGACCTTCCAGGACCACAGAAAGGTCCCAGGAAGGTATGCGTGGCCTGCAGACGGGCCTCAGCCGCTTGACACCATGCATAAACCTCAAAGTTAGAGGTTGTTGCCCCACAGAGGCTCCATCAATGGGGGTGTGGCTGGCCGAAATGGCGGCCACGTAAACCCTGATCGTAGAAGGAGCCCACCACGCTGAGAAACGTTCTTGTAAGAACTCCAGGACTGTAGCTATTGCACAGTTCACTGGGTCTACAGTGGATCCCTGCAGATGGGAATCTCCCAAGGAGTGCCATCTAGCAGGGATATTTTCTCTGAGAACCATACTTGAGCTGGCCAATAACGTGCTACTAGCAGCAGACATAGACTGTCTTGGCGAACTCTCGCTAGAACTTGTGGGAGCAGAGTGATCAGGGGGAAAGCGTACAGATGTGACCTCGGCCACATGTGCACCATGGCGTCCAGCCCTAATTGTGCAGGAGGAGTGAGGGCAAACCACAGCGGGCCTTGTGCTGTCTCCTCGAGGCGAACACATGCAGTCCCGCTTGGCCAAATCTCCGCCATATGGACTCCACCAATTGGTGGATGGACCCACCAATCCCTGGTCCTCAGCTCCTGCCTCAACAGGATGTCTGCCCCCATATTCCAGTTGCCCAGAATGTACATTGCATTCACTGACAAAACTTTCCCTCTGTCCAGAGTAGAATTAATTGCGCCTGCCTGAACAGGGGGCGAGGACATAAACCTCCCTGGTGGTCAATATATGAGACCACCGCTGTGTTGTATGTAAACACATGGTGACCTCTCAATTGAAGAAGAAGGAATTTCAGTGCTAGAAATATGACCCACATTTCTAGGCAATTTATCTGCCGCTCCAGATGAGGGCCTCTCCAGAGACCATGAGCTGGACAACTGTCTAAGACCACACTCCAGTCCGTGAGGGAGGTGTCCGTCATTACCATCTTGCATTAAGGAGACACCCCTAGAGTGTGACCCAAGGCTAGAAACCGGGGACACTCAAATTCTCAGAGCACGTAGGCATCGCCGCATGACACTGATTACTCTCAGAGGTTTCGTCCTTGGATGAAACCCCCAACTTCTCAGCCACCACTGAATGGTCTCCTGTGCAATAGGCCCGATGGTATGACGTTTGCTTCCCATAAGGTCCAATAGTCTCGCATAGAGAGTGGAGGGGTTGCCAAGATCCAGCTTTATCTTGCTCAATGTTGATAGGATTGACCCTACACATGTTGGGGATAGAAACACCCTCTTCGTAGTAGAATCCTTATAACCCCTAGAAAAGTTGTCCACTGCACTGGAGAAAGCATACTTTTCTGAGGTTCAAACTGAGCCCCAAGCTCTTCATGTGGGCGAGAACAACATCTCGGTGTTGAACCTCCAGTTCCCTGTATCGTGCTAGAATTAACCAGTCATCCAGCTAGTTTAGTACACGGATGCCCTGGAGTCACAATGGAGCCAGAATGACATCCATGCACTTTGTGAAGGTGCAAGGGGATAAAGCTAGCGATATTTCTATGTGGAAATATGCACCTTTTAGATCTATCGTCACAAACCAGTCCTCAAACTGAATCTGTGGAATGAAGTTTGGGCATCAGCATCTTGAACCTGTATGTCTGAAGAGTACAGTTGAGATGATGCAGATCTAAAATTGGCTGCATACATATTTTTTGCGGACCAGAAAATAACGGTTGTAAAAACCTCCCTCCCTCAGGGAATGGGGTACATGTTCTATGGCCCCTTTGTGCAAGAGGGATCTTACTTCCTGCAATAATGTCGGGCTCTGGTTTGTGTTGTCTACTGTGGTGAGCACAACTTTTAACCAGGGGGGTCAAGCTCTAAACTGGACCCAGTAACCCTTTTCTACGGTAGACAGAACCCACAGAGACATATTTGTCAGTAGTTTCCATGCTGCCAGACGGTCTTTTAGTGACGTTAACTATTCCACATTCTATTCGAGGGAAAGCATCAGATTTTCGTTGCCCTGTGACAGCCCGCTGACCAGAGAACACTGAAAACTTGGGACAGCCTTGGCTATGGGAGGCCCTACAGTAGCACTGGGGGCTAACTGCCCTAACAACCTCATGTCTCCTGATGCGTTCCCCCCGGCCCCTCAGGACCGCTCTTCTTTGTCTGCTTGGCCTTTATGACCATTCTCAGATCAGGCCTAGTATCAGGCCGCGACTGTGGCCGCCTAGTTCCCCTGGCTGTCTGCAGGGGTTGGCGGGTTGTCATACTTGCATTCTATGTCTCCCTCGCACTAGTGCTGGCCTGGGCTCCACTCGTGGATACCCAGGTGAACTCGACACAACAGGGAAGGAACTGGCTGAATGTTGCCATATGTCAAGTTCACTTAGCAGGTAGGCCTGCAACAGTGTCATTGTCTGCAGTGACCCACAAGCAAGACTACTACTGCATAGGCCTTGCCCACCAATGCCACGGTGGCCTTACACAGTGGCTTGGATGGCAAAGCCAGCCCGTCTAAATTACCTGCCATCAACGGAGAGAGGTAGCGCGCAAGTGCCTCCTCCACCTTCAGCATAGCTAAATAGCCATGTCGTTCATTCCCCACAATGGCCGAATAATCCAACATCGTGGGGTTATAAATACGGCTTATGCATGGTTTTCCCCCAGAAGCCTGATATTTTGTCATGCACTTCTGGAAGAAAGGGGAGTTTTCTCCGTGTGAGGGATGTACTTTCACTGGGGAGAAAAAAGCTCATCCAGCCTTAGTAATCACTTCAAGCAGCTCTTTATAAGCTGCTCTCAGTTTTTAGCACATCCTTCTGGCTCCTCAGAGATTTTTCTTTTTTTTTTTTTTTTCCTTTTGGCTTTCGATAGCGGAAGGAGGAGTCGCGATGCGAGCTCCAAAATCCAGCGGAGAGCCGGACCCGGAAGACAGAGCAGTGCTCGTCTCTGGCTCCTCGTCCGGATCCATAAGAGAGCCCTCGGACCTGGGACGGCTAGCTGCCTCGGCAGCGGCTGGCCCGGATCCGCGAGGCTCTGAAACCCAACTCGCTTCGCCCTCCAAGAAGAGAGCGAGTCGCTAGTGGAGCTGCCTAATGTAGACGTTACAATGCGCAGCCTCTCGAGTCTGCCACCACATCCTCCATCCTAGACACTTCACACAGAAAGTGTGCACTCCTCCCCGTGATAAAAGCAAGGCGTAACACACTTCCTGAATTCTCTCACTCGTATTTTTCTCTCTCACTCATTCCTTTTTTTCTTCTCTTTTTTTAAAGGGATAGAAAAGTCCAGAGATTTTGAGAAAATATAGAGAGGAAATAAGCGTCTTTTTGTTTCTTTACACAAACAACCGACATGCAGTCTCACAGAAGTTAATAAGGCTGACGGCGTGGTTCACAGGTGCCATATACAGTATCTCACAAAAGTGAGTACACCCCTTTTTTGTAAATATTTGATTATATCTTTTAATGTGACAACACTGAAGAAATGCTTTGCTACAATGTAAAGTAGTGAGTGGACAGCTTGTATAACAGTAAATTTGCTGACCCCTCAAAATAACTCAACACACAGCCATTAATGTCTAAACTGCTGGCAACAAAAGTGAGTACACCCCTAAGTGAAAATGTACAAATTGGGCCCAATTAGTCATTTTCCCTCCCCGGTGTCATGTGACTTGTTAGTGTTACAAGGTCTCAGGTGTGAATGGGGAGCAGGTGTGTTAAATTTTGTGTCATCGCTCTCACACTCCCTCATACTGGTCACTGGAAGTTCAACATGGCAACTCATGGCAAGGAACTGTCTGAGGATCTAAAAAAAAACAATTGTTGCTCTACATAAAGATGGCCTAAGCTATAAGAAGATTGCCAAGACCCTGACACTGAGCTACAACATGGAGGGAAAGGCTATACAGCGGTTTAACAGGACAGGTTCCACTCAGAACAGGCCTTGCCATGGTAGACCAAAGAAGTTGAGTGCACGTGCTCAGCATCATATCCAGAGATTGCCTTTGGGAAATAGACGTATGAGTGCTGCCAGCATTGCTGCAGAGGTTGAAGGGGTGGGGGGTCAGCCTGTCAGTGCTCAGACCATACGTCGCACACTGCATCAAATTGGTCTGCATGGCTGTCGTCCCAGAAGGAAGCCTCTTCTAAAGATGATGGACAAGAAAGCCTGCAAACAGTTTGCTGAAGAAAAGCAGACTAAGGACATGGATTACTGGAACCATGTCCTGTGGTCTGATGAGACCAAGATAAACTTATTTGGTTCAGATGGTGTCAAGTATGTGTGGTGGCAACCAGGTGAGGAATACAAAGACAAGTGTGTCTTGCCTACAGTCAAGCATGGTGGTGGGAGTGTCATGGTCTGGGGTTGCATTAGTGCTGCCGGCACTGGGGAGCTACAGTGCATTGAGGGAACCATGAATGCCAACATGTACTGTGACATCGTACTGAGAAAGTGAGAAAGTGTAGCGAGAAAGTGAAACTACAGTAATTTTAATCCACCCCCGTTAGAATGAAGAAATCTTCTTACAGTGGAGTAGGGATAGGATTGAGTATGTTATTCAATTTTTTACTAAAAGGTCTTATATTATAGCTAAATTGATACACTGCATGTGCCAGTGTTATTTGAATAGCTGTCTGGCTCCCTGTTCTGACCAAGAAATATCAGCCATTGTTAACCTGCAGTAATTTAAATTCGCCCCTATCAGTGGGGTAGGGAGTTGAGCGTGTTCCTCAACTTCTTCCTAAAAGGCCTTATATTATAGCTAAGTTGATGCCATTGCATGTTCCAATGCCATTCAAATAGCTATTGTACTCCCCAGGGACAACCGTTAGAGTAGCTAACTAATGCGTCCCCTTTTGTGTCTGCTTGCTGAGTAGATTTGGAGATCTAAGTATCGTGTAACACTGTCACTGTGTTTTGAATGGGAATTTTAAACTTGATCAAGTACTGTTTGAATTAATTATTGTGTAGCCAACAGCGAAGAAACCCTGTTGTGTTATTGTGTCCAGATAAACTGGCATGGAATTTTAAGATCTGGTGAAATCACGTAAACTGTATTAGTTACAGTGCACCTGTAATTGTTTTATCTCCTTGTAGCAAGAGTGAGATTGTTAAGCGCCAGACCTCAAAAGGAGCCACGAGTGAGATTTGTTATTTTTGCAGTGTTAAAGTATGCCGACACTTCATGCAAAGTGCTGAAACGTTCGTGCATTAAGCAGTCTGTGTGGAACTACTGTTTATGCTCGTAGCAACGATCGGCATGGAAGTCCTAGGAAACCCTTCTGGGGTAACCCTGAACTGCACATGCACAGTCTTCCTGGCATGCAGGTCAAATTTGTGCACTCTTTCTGATTGCAGAAGGATGCACTTTGACACCAATAGTTGCAAGACTTACTAGCAGATCCTGTGATGAAATTTTGGGGTTCTTGGAGTCTTCATTTTGCATCAGATTGTCACGTATCGTGACGTAAGGAAGATAGGGACGGATGCAATCGCAGGTTAACAGTTTTATTGAGAGACACAGGCAGGTTAATCCAAAACGTGATCCAAAACGTAATCCACAAACATGCATCGATCGGCAAACAGGCATAAACGGGGCAAGGCAGGAAACTATGTCGTGATAACGGAAAACAGGTTCGATATACAAAACATGAAACATAAGCTATGACTATGAACTGGGAGCGGAGAAACCAGCGTGAACGAAACAAACGAATCTAAACATGAAACATGAAACATGACATGGGCTATGACTATGGTTAAAAGTTATGGTTAACTATGGAAAGGACTCTAAACTAATCTATTCTAATATATCTTATCTAATATTCCGCCCCGTGTGCTGGGAGGCGCGCGGTATATATACAAACATAATTAGCACCGTAATAGCTGACGGCTGACGGCAATTCAGACACACGTGAAACAATAGCCAATGACAGAACAGGAGACAGGAGACATAACAAAACATAACAAATGCACGTGTCCAAATGTCACGATTGTCAACAACGAAAAAGCAGGTGCTCGCGCAACCTGCTCGGCAGCGTGCACTCACATGCTCTGCAGCACGTTGCTTAAAGGGGAAGTCGTGACACAGATGGTCTGCTTTTGGGCTGAATTTGCTGTGATGGCCAGTCCTGTACAAATTGACATGGATTTTCATGACATTGCATTTCAAGCAATTTGCAGATCTTTTTCAATCCCTTGCCAGACTCCTAGGCATCCACAACCTTTTTTTCTGAAGGCCTTACAGAACTCTTTAGATCCAAGCATGATGATTAAATTGTTTTACATTTAAATTTAATTGACAATTGTAATTAATTTAAATTGTGAAAATTACTACAAAATGTAAATCTTATGTCATTTGATAGTGCATCACCTTTATTAATAGGCATTGTTTCATAGAGGATCAAATGTTTACTTGACCTAATATGTAAAAAAAAAAGTTATATACTGTGTGTGTGTGTGTGTGTGTGTGTGTGTGTGTATATATATATATATATATATATATATATATATATATATAATTTTGTATGGAGACGTTTGGGACATTCTGTAGTTGTTGCTGGGACATCGCCTATATAATTTTGCCATCTTGACTGATTGTAGTTCAGAAATATTCATGAATCACTGTCAGCAGCTGTAGCTTGATGGTTTCAAGTTTTGATGGACTCACCAGCCACATTCCATCCATGACAGATTCAATACAACACTCAACATCTGAGTGAGTGTTGGTGCCTTTTCCTTCACCACTACCAAAGTTTTGTCTGGCATATACTCTGCAGTCAGTTTGAATCTCATCAGTCTCATGAGCAGTCTTTGGCAATGCATAGGAATGTTGTCCAAATCCTTCTTGTTCATTAGTGGCACCGGAGGTTTATGGTTTGTCACTAATATAAAGTTTTCAAGGCCGACCAGGTACTTTTCAATCTTTTTACATGTACAGAAGCTTGCCAGACATACTTTCTCAATCTGGACACACATTACCTCAGCTTCAGATAGCCTTCAAGAAGAATATGCCACTAGTTTCCAGTCTCCATCATACAGATGAAAACACTGTAGCACTATTCAGCTTTGCAGTTATTTCCTCTGTGGTAGGAAGGGCATACAGTGGTGCTTGAAAGTTTGCGAACCCAATTGCATAAATATTACCTAAAACATAAAGGTTCTACATGTACAGAATAACTTCAACTCTGGGATATTGGTGAGTTTCCTCACATGAGCTGCTTGCTTCAGGCCCTTCCACAACATTTCTACTGAATTAAGGTCAGGACTTGGCTTTAAACATTCTTTGATGATACCGCTACCACCAAGTTTCACAGATGGGATAACGTTCTTATGCTGGAATGCAGTATTTTCCTTTCTCCAAACCATTTCCTTTCTCCATACCACTTTTCATATAACCGGTCCACAAAACAATTTTCCAATATCCTTCTGGCTTGTCCATGTGATCGTTAGCAAACTTGAGAAGGGCAGCAATGTTCTTTTTGAAGAGCAGTGACTTCAAAATTGAAGAGAACTGACTTCTTTAAATAAAACAGGAGGCTCAATCAGGATTGTTATCCCATTGATTGAAAAAACCTGACTCTAATTTCACCTTCAAATTAACTGCTAATCCTAGAGGTTCACATACTTTTGCTACTCACTGATATGTAATATTAGATCATTGTATTACTAGATTACATTAGTAGATTGTAATATCAGATCAATAAATAAATGACCAAGTACAGTATTTTTGTCTTATTTGTTTAATTGGGTTCTCTTTATCTACTTTTAGGACTTGTGTGATGATGTTTTAGGTCATATTGATGCAGATATATAGAAAATTCTAAATGCACTCTGCATTGTGGGTGGAGGAGAAGAAGCCATCCTACCTGTATGTCATCAGATATCAGGCCTCCTTTCACGTCATTGTTCTTCTTTGGTGGTGGAGGGACGGGTTTGTGCATTGGTGGCATCTCTGTCCTATTCAAAGAAGAGAGAAGAGTAACCAGCATGATACCCACTAAGCTTTCATACAGTGCATCCAGAAAGTATTCACAGCACTTCACTTTTTCCACATTTTGTTATGTTACAGCCTTATTCCAAAATGGATTAAATTCATTATTTTCCTCAAAATTCTACAAACAATACCCCATAATGACAACGTGAAAGAAGTTTGTTTGAAATCTTTGCAAATTTTATTAAAAATAAAAAACAAAAAAGCACATGTACATAAGTATTCTGTGAAAAGTGAAGCGCTGTGAATACTTTCCGGATGCACTGTAAGCTTTCTGACTACACAGTAACTCTGGATGGCCTTTCTGTTTCATCATGTACAGCAGTAAAAGACCTTGGTGTGATTATTGACGCTAGCCTTTGATTTGATGCTCATGTAGATAATATTACTAGGATAGCCCTCTTTCATCTCAGAAATATTGCTAAGATAAGAAATATAATGTCACTACATGATGCAGAAATATTAGTTCATGCTTTCATCACCTCTAGGCTAGATTATTATAATTCCTTACTGTCTGGATGTTCCAGTAGGTGCATAAAAACTCCAGTTAGTCCAGAATGCAACTGCAAGAGTCCTTACTAGAACCAGAAAATATGACCACATCACCCCTATCTTATCTACACTGCACTGGTTCCCAGTAAAATTTTGCATTGATTATAAAATACTACTATTGACATATAAAGCACTAAACGGTCTCAAGCCACATTACCTAAGCAAACTTTTGGTCTTCTATGATCCGCCATGCCTACTTAGATCAAGAGGTACAGGCTATTTGTTGGTATCTCGAAAAGCGAAGGCTACAGCAGGGGGAAGAGCATTTGTCTTACAAAGCCCCACAGTTATGGAACAGCCTTCCAATTAGTGTTCGGAACTCAGACACAGTCTCTCTGTTTAAGTCTAGGCTGAAAACATACTTGTTTACGGGATATCACGGGATAGTAAGCATACCTAATAATCTCTCCCTCTCTTTAGCTCACTCTCCCTCTCTCCTTCTGTCGAGCCACACATGATTTTATGGAGATGCCAGTGATCCTGACCCTTCTGCTCTCCAGACCTGCCTGATCCATCCTGATGCCCTACCTCTGGATGGAGCGCTCATCAACTGGAGGCTACAGCCTGGAGATTGCTTAGGATGGTACCACTTGAAGTACCATGGAAAAGGTTTTGGACCTCAATTCCACATGGACATTCTTGCTGTGGTTGCTGGGACTACGGTTGCTACCATGGCCTTGGGATTGCAATTACCACATGCAGTTTTGCACTCAGGTCTCCTTTGGTGAAAAGTGGACTAGTTCAACAAACAGACTTCATGTTAAAACCTTATTGAACTTTCTTTTACTTTTACTACACTATCTGCTGTTACCCAGATGAGGATGGGTTCCCTTCTGAGTCTGGTTCCTCTCAAGGTTTCTTCCTCATATCATCTTAGGGAGTTTTTCCTTGCCACCGGCTTGCTTAATAGGGATAAATTCACACACTTAAAATCTGTATCCTGTGTTTAAATGTATATATGTTTATATGTTTAAATGTCCATTACTAAAAGCGTTATACAAATAAAATTGAATTGAATTGAATACAGCAAAGCATTACTTTGTAACACGTTATACCCAGGCTTGGCGAGTAACAGAATACATGTAACAGCGTTACGTAATCAGGATACCAAAAACTAGTAACTGTAATCCATTACAGTTACGTCAAAACAAAGTAATCAGATTTTGTAAAGACAAAAAAAAGGGAATACTATCAGGGAATGCTTACAATTTTTTTTTTTTAAACCAAACAAATTTAACTTTTGCTGGGCTTCAGACTGCACCTAAAACTGGTATTTGTGACCAAAAGTATTCATTTGAGAATGATACTTTTGCTGGCAACAATATAAATTTACACATTATGATTTAAAAATTTGCATGTAATGTCATTTTAATTTGCGTGGTCTGTGAGGAGTAGCCTATCACATAATTTGTTGTGTTGACATAATAAAATGAGATGCTGCACATGAAAGTTTCAGTAGGGGGGAAAAAAGCAGTTTCACAAATCAAATTCAAGTTCAAATTCATCAAAGGGAAGATAAGCTTTTCGCCTCAGAAAGACATGAAAATGAAAAATATCAGACTTTTTCAAGCAATCCTCATCTCTGTTGAGCACCAATGCTGATGACATACTTGCTAATAAAAAAATCGGGCTCCGGTTGTGCCAGCATGAGAGACAGAGAAAACGACGGAGACACAAGGATCATTTGTGTGATCCTCTGTGAGCACTCCTTTTATCTTACTTATAACCACTTGCAAAAAGAAAAATACAGATTGTAGGTTTTTTGTCTGAATGTCCAAGAATCATTCTGAGGTAAGTTTTGCTGTTGTTTTGGTGTTGTATGTAAAAAAAAAAATTAAAAAAAAATTATTAGAGATGCACCCAATACTAAATTTCTCAGCCGATACCGATAATCGATTATGCAGGTGGTTTTGCCTTTTATACCTTCTTTTAAATTCATAATATTTAATTCAACAATTCTGAAGGCAATGCAAATAAAAACAATTTATTAATTCTTATTAATAACTACTTAATTCATATTAACATGACCCTCTGAATTCTAAAAAAACAAAACAAAAAAACAAACAAACAAAAAAAAAACCTCCTGTTAGGCTCACATTCACTCAAAAGAAAAGCATTTCTACTTTATCATTGAACATCAAACTGGTAATATATAATAGAAACTTTTTTCTGATGATATTAACTGATTAACATTAACTGGATATGAAACATACTATTCTACAAATATATTTTTCTGTGCAATATATACCTTTTTTTTGTCAACTCATCTTCATTAAATCTTTCAACCGTGTACTGGCGCTTTAATTCAGTGCGAGCAGCTCGACAAAAAAAAACAAACAATTAGACTCAACGCCGAAACTCTTGCTTCACTGCTGCAGTGTCTGGTGTAAAAGCACTCATTCGTTAACATGCAGTGCAGAGCTTATAAACTGCAGATTTGTTGTCATTGTCACCCAATTCAAATGAATTCCACACAAGAGATGACATCTTTACACACAGCACAAATTCTACGTGTTTTCCTGCACTCTTTTGATTGACAGGATATAATCGGCCCTTATCATCGGATGTTTTTTAACTATCGGCTGATGGCCAATAGTATGAAAAATTGCCTTTATCAGCCGATACCGATTATTGGCCGATACATTGGTGCATCTCTAATTTAAATAATATGATTTAATCATGACTTACTGTCAGTCCCTTACACTGAGAACAGAGGTGGGGAAAAGTTTTTTCCTGGAGCCCTGAGAAATGTGGTCCACCCCCCTTGTATATTACAGCGTGAGGATTTACGCACTACAGTGATGCTGGTGATGTATTTAAGTGTCATCATTATGTATATATAAGTTTCATTTATAGCATTTAGGCAGGAGACATGAATTTAAGACTTTAAGAAAAAAAGTTACAAAAAAGTATTTCTAATTTCAGGTGTTCAAAATCCATTCATTTAAAAAGCATGACCCTTTTAAAAATAGTGGTCCTTAAAAAAAAACAAAAAAAACAATGCTCCTTGTCGGCTAACTTGCGTATAACCACTTGCAAAAAGAAAAAACATATTGTAGGTTTTGCACCTGAATATCCAAGAAGTATTCTGAGGTATGTTTTGCTGTTGTATTGGTGTTGTATGTAAAAAAAATAAATAAATAAATAAAAATTAAATAATATGATTTAATCATGACATATTGTCATGATTAATGACACTTTACTGTCACTATTTTATAGTAACGTGTTATATTGATTGTTTCCTATTGTGTTTAAACCAGGCCTACTGTAGGGTACATACTGACAACTTCACTGAGTGTGTAGCTATTAAATAGTTATACATTAAAAGCAGTCTAAACACTTTAAATGAGATTATATTTTGACATTTTTAATTGCCAGAATGGATTGACACAATATAATCTGACACTATTAAACTACAAAAGTAGAGGAAAATACCCAGAGAAATGATCGAAAGCTGAAAAGTATGTCATTCAATGATGTGCACATCAGTTTGTTATCTAGGGTACGACACTGTTCTGTACTGTACACTTATTTGTAGTTTGCATATATCCAACAATGTGCCATTATTATTAGCATAAAAACATTCACGTTAGCATTGCAGGTGGAGGTCCAGTTTTCACTACAGCATTAATTTAACATATTTTGCTGCTAATATAAATGGGACATTTCAGCCAAAAGCAATATACGTTAATTTTTGTTCTTATCTAATTTTATATAATCTTTTTTTTATTGGGCTGTATTGCTTCTATGGTGTGTGGCTTTTATTAATCAATCTGTTTGTATTATTATTATTATTTTAGTTTGATCCAAACAATATAAAATTCTTTTGGGTGTCATAAATGAGCATCATCACTGGACTATCACTGTGAGTATCCATGAGTACACCTCAGAATTATGTCCAAAGTAAGTGGGAATCAAATCTGATTAAACCTGTATCAAATGTATGTCTTTATAATATGTAGGAGTAAGTATAAAATTATATTATCTTAATCCACTGCACTGATATAAGCAAGTATGTCAGTAGGTGCAGTTGAAGGTTAAATTCGTGTTTTAAATTTATGACTTAAATTCAATATCTCCAATATTCAACTAAAGATCTGTCTCCCCCAAAATCTTACTCCTCTCTAAGATCTCTCATACCCTACATCCCCTGGGAAAGTCACAAACAACTCTGAACAAGTGCCTGGAAAGCACAAGGTAACAAATTCAAATAATATTTAGTACCGTTGCTATGGGTACAATGTGAATGTTACATGAATATTTATAAATTTTCTTTGTAGAGCTTTTATGAGGAGTAAAGGCTGCAAAGTTTCAAGGTGGACATGTGACACTGTTCCTCACCCAATTCAACGTGACAGCACATCTTGTGGTGTCTTTGCATGCAAGGTAAGCATAAATTAGATTGTAATAAGTGTGTTTAGTTATGTTTGTTTGAAATACATCTTTTTAGTTTGCAGAAAAAATCCTGAAAGGCCAGCTGATCACCTTCTCACAGAAAAGGCAGTTAACCTCATGAGGAACAAAATGGCAATGACTCTTATGTAGGAATTAGGTAAATGCTGCTAAAGGGATTATTACAGTTACAAAATGAAAAAAGGTTCATTTTCCAATGAGTATTTAAGCTGTGCATTACATATTGACAATAAGTACAAATATTCTTGTTCTTTATGTTTAAGCAGATTGTGTTTTTGATATTATTGTGACTTAATTAAAGAGAGCATGGGCAGCAAATGCAGAAACCTAGGTAATTCCAATTGTTTGTTCAAATGTTTTTTTGGTTTTTTTTGAGACTCATTAGTTGATTTAATAAAATTGATAATTAAATGGGGACTGGCACCCTGTCCAGGGTGTACCCCGCCTTGTGCCCGATGCTTCCTGGGATAGGCTCCAGGTTCCCCGTGACCCTGAAGAAGGAGTAAGCGGTAGAAGATGGATGGATGGATGGATAATTAAATGGGATAGGTTTCAAAACAGTTAATGTTATTATTATGAACAAGTATAATGTTATCATAAATTATGAAGACCTTTGATGGAATACTATGGTGTCTGGCACCAAGACACCAAGATTAGCAGCAGATCTTTTAAGTCCTGTAAGTTGCGAGGTATTTGTCATGTTCCTCAAACCTGCTGAAAGAGGCCACTGACAGGGTATACCGTTACCATGAAGGGGTGTACATGGTCTGCAACAATGTTTAGGTGCGTGTTAGGTACGTGTCAAAGTAACAGCCACGTAAATGCCAGAATCCAAGGTTATCCAGCAGAACTTGTTATGTTAATGTTATGGCTGATTGCTGTATAATTAACCCAGCGTCTAAATGTTACTTATACTCTATACACTTTTGTAGACAATTTGAGTGATCTTTGTCGGTTCTGTGGGGACATCAACCCAAGCGATCCAGTGTTGACTCCTGTTTGGGTAATGTGACATTTTTATTTTAAAAGTTTCTTTAAAAAAGTATTAATACCTTCATTTGATTGGCCTTTTCACTGCCCCATGCTATTAGAGCTAAACTTGTAACAGACGAAGTCTAATTTAATGTCTGAATTATTTGTCACATTTTAGTGATGATTTAAAACATTGTATGATCAGTCAGATTGCCTGTGATGGATGTGACAGGTGGTACCACCAGTCATGTGTTGGCAACCCACCAGTCGAGGAAGATTTTTATTGCCCAGCATGTACTGAAGAATAGACCAAGGTTAATTGTGACAGTATTTTTCAAAAGTGTCTATGTTGTCGTTTATGGTGTTGAGTTTTTGTTTAATTAAAAAGTATATAATATATTAATTTATTAATGAATTTCCATTCAGTAACTGCTTTATCCTGGTCATGATTGTCATGGATCCAGAGTCTATCCTGGGAACACTGGGCATGAGGCAGAAGTACACTGTAGATGGGACACTGGTCAATCACAGGGCACCATGCACATGCACATTTACACACTTTTGTTATTATTTTTATTGTTATTTTATTTAGTTTCTTTTTATTAATATGTTTATATTTGTATTTAATGTTTATATAAGTACTTAAGTTTTGTTTTAAATTTAGTTGGATTTATCACCTATATTTGCATAATTGTGGTATATGCATAATTTAGTTTAATTCTTGATTTGCCAATAAAAATATTTTGTTCTTGCGTTTAAAGCTTATTTATACCTATAATTAATCTGTGTGGCAGTGGTCGAGCTTCAGCTGCAGACAGAGTGGAGGTCCAGGTAAATCTGTTCCCCCTGTGTTCTCAATGTAAGTGTCATATCACTGCACACAAGTGACTCCATTTCACAGGATGCACCACCAACTACAAACATGGCCGAAGAGGACTGCACTTCCCACAGACACACACACACCACGTACACCTTCTCCAGAGTTCTAATCACACACGCCTGTTACCAATCTCACATACACACTCACTCCACAGTATATAGAGACTGTTAGAACACAATGTCTTTGCGAAGTATATGCTCAGTTGCTATTGTCTCTGTCATTACCAAGCCCTTCCAAGTGTTGATATTCTGGTTTTGACTTTGTTTACTCCATTGACCTCGATTCTCTGCCTTTCCTGTTTTGACCTGTTTGCCTGATCATATGACCCTTGCTTGTTTAACGTTGTGGATTTTTGCATTACCCTTGGACTTCTTGTTTTTGGATTAAACTACCTAACCTGCACTTGCTTCTGTCTGTGCCTCCTTTATGTGACAGAATACTTCGCCGTATATATGGAAGCAGCAGCTACACCGCCATGGCAACAAGCCATCAACGCCCATGGACTGCTCCTGGGAGATCACCACCAACAGCTCGTCTACCTGACTGAGCAGGTCACTCATCTTTCCCAAAGCCTGCTGGTTGTCATGCCGACTCATACCCCGTTCCCACCGATACCAGCACCAGAGAAGTATGCCGGGGATCCTGCATGATGCAAGGGTTTTCTCCTCCAATGCTCCTTGTTCTTTGCCAGCTATTCTGGCATGCCGGAGACACGTAAGGTCACCTACATTATGGAGCTCTTAACCGGTAACGTTCTCATCTGGGCAACGGCGGTGTGGGAGCAAGGCAGTGAGCCCACCTCCTCTTATGAACAGTTTACGGGACTATTCCGGTGCATCTTCACACTCCCGATAGCAAGGAAACGGGAGAGAAGTTTCTGACTATTTCTCAAGGCTTATGACGTGTTGCAGAATATGTCCTCGAGGTCCGAACCATCACTGCAAGGACTGAGTGGAACGAACCCACTCTAAAGTTGGTGTTTCCCAATGGACTTCACCAGGAAGTAGTGACGGAGCTGGCCTGCCACGATGATCAACTCGCCCTTAATTCACTTACTGACCTGGCCATCTGATATGATCGACTTCTTCAGAGCCGCCGTCCAGCGTGTAGTGAGGGAAGTTTCACAATGCCAGATCCCACACCATGCAGCTGAGGTGACCCCACTAACTAGGGGTGACTCCAGACCCCACAAACTAAGGGTGAGTCCATCCCAGTTACTCTCTCACCAAGCCTTCGTTCTACCAATTATGGTTGAACACTCAGGGGTGTCTTCTGTTCTTGCTGCACGGATCAACTCCGGAGCAGCGGGGAACTTCACTGCTCAAGACACGGTGAACCAGTTCAACATCCCCATTTGTCCCTTACTGCAGCCATGTAAGATTCAAGCCATTGATGGAACTCCAATCGGAGGAGGGATCATCTTATACTGCACAGAACCCCTCTTCCTCTGGATCAGTGCACTCCATAAAGAAACCATCATTCTCTACGTCACCGTTTCTGCCAGATATCCCATCATCTTAGGTTTCCCATAGTTGGAGCTACACAATCCTCGTATTTCATGGACTGACAAACAAATCACTCACTTTTCTCCTTACAGCCATGCATGCTATCTTCAAGCTCCAGTTATCCCGCTAGCAGCCACAATGTGGAAAGTCCCAACCAACCCACTTCAGTTCACGGTCCGCCCGAGTATCAGGACCTCGTAGAGGTATTTAGCAAGGAGAAAGCAAACAGACTACCAACACACCGCCCATATGACTGTGCAATTGAGTTGCTGCCCGGAGCCAGCCCACCTCGGGGCAGGTGTATCCACTCTAACAGACAGAACAGCGAACCATGGAGGAATATATTCAGGAGCCACTCCAACAAGGTTACATCAGACCCTCTACATCCCCTGATTCTGCTGGTTTCTTTTTTGTGAAGAAGAAGGGAGGCGGCCTCAGGCCATGCATAGACTACTGGGGCCTCAACCAATGCTCTGTCAAGTACCGTTATCCTTTGCCACTTGTGCCTGCAACCCTCGAAACCTACAGTCAGCAACCATCTTCACAAAGCTGTGCCTTCATAGTGCTCACAACCTGGTCTGTATCCAGGAGGGAGATGAGTGGAAAATGGCCTTCAGTACCACCTCAGGCCACTACAAGTACCTGGTCATGCCTTATGGGCTCTCTAGCACCCCCTCAGTGTTCCAATGTCATTTAACGACGTCCTAAGAGACCTGCTGGGGAGAAGTGTCATCACATTGACAACATTTTGATCTACTCTGAATCCCCTGAGGAACATGTCCTCCATGTACCTCAGGTCTTGCAAAGACTCTTGCAGCAGCAACTCTATGTCAAAGCAGAGAAGTGTGAGTTCCATCAGCACACCATCTCATTCTTGGGCTATATCATCAGCCCTGAGGGGGTCACCCTGGACCAAGGCAAGGTGCAGTTGGTGGTGGAGTGGCCCACTCCACAAACTGTCAAGGATTTACAATGATTTCTGGGCTTCACCAACTTCTACAGACGTTTTATCAGAGGGTTCAGCTCCATAGCACACCCCTTAACATGCCTGCTACAAGGCAAGTCAAAGTAGCTAACCTGGACTCCAGCCACCCAAGAATCGTTAAATCAAGAAAGCATTCACCATTGCTCCCATCCTCAAGCATCCTGATCCTTCCAAGCCCTTTGTTATGGAAGTAGATGCCTTGGAGACAGGAGTGGGAGCCATCCTCTCACAGAGGTTCAGACACAAGCCAAAGCTTCACTCAGAGGCCTTCTTCTCCAAAAAATTGTCCCCAACAGAACAAAACTATGATGTGGGGAAGAGAGAACTCTTGGCGGTCAAACTAGCCCTGGAAGAATGGTGACATTGGGTGGAGGGAGCTATGCACCCCTTAATCATTTTCACAGACCATAAGAACCTTGATCTACGTAGTATCTACATACAGCCAAGCATCTGACACCTTGTTAAGTTCGTTGGTCCCTCTTCTTTTCACGATTTCAGTTCCCCTTGTCATACAGAGCCGGGTCCAAGAATACCAAAAGCCGAAGCCCTCTCCCCGATACACAGCACAGGAGTTTGAAACATCCATGAGGAGTACATTATACCATGTTTCTGTGTGGTCAGCACAATCGAATGGAAATTGGATCAAACCCTTGCACGCAAGACAAGATCGCAAATCCCAGCAGCATGTTCACCAGGGAAGCAGCTCATTTCTGGGGCCCACACAGCAGTTGCCACTGATCACCCAGATACTCAACACACCTACCACCTGTTGTGAGAGAAGTACTGGTGGCCCAGCATGTTAAGGGTGGTGCATTGCGTAGTGTCCTCCTGCTCAATGTGTGTTCTGTCTAAGGTGCCTCGAACACTACCCGCAGGCAAACTTCAGCCTTTTCCCCTTACTGGAATGCCCATGGACCCACCTCTCCATCATTCATCACTGACCAACAGAGTCTCAAGGTAACACTGCCATCTTAGAGACCACAGATCGATTTTCAAAGTCCCTGCGTCTCACTTCACTGCCAACCATCCCGTCGGCCTTCACAATTGGCGAACTGCTGTTCCAGCATGTATTCAGGTACTTTGGAATACCGGAGGAGATTGTCAGTGATCGGGGCCCGCAATTCACATCCAGAATCTGGTCCAGTTTTATGGAAAAGATGGGTATCACCATCAATATAACCTCAGGGTACAACCCACAAGCTAATGGTCAAATGGAATGAGCAGATCAGGAGATAGGAAGGTTTCTTCAGACATTCTGTGCATCAAACCTCGAGGACTGGTCCAGATTTCTCCCCTGAGCTGAGTATGCTCAGAACTCCGTATGTCACTCAGTGACATATCTCACCCCGTTCCAGTGTGTCTTCACTTCCAAAGAAGTGAACAAGTTTGGTAGAGCACGCACCAATGGTCTGGTGCAAGCTACATGCACCTACAAGCAAAAGGCTTCGCAGTGAACACCCCCAGTACCAACCAGGTGACAGAGTCTGGCTCTCCACCAAGGATCTCAACCAACCATACCCGTACAAAAAACTCAGCCGAAGATACATAGGACCCTTCAAGATCATCAAACAGATCAATGAGGTCACATACAAGCTTGGTGTAGCAACATCCGAGGTGGAGTAGGGAAGAAAAGCGGAGCTCATGGCCATGCCGGGAGGTGGAGCAACATCTTCAGCTGAACTAGGAGACTGAGTGCCGTCCTCAGCTGAACAGAAATGCTGAGCAGCGTCCTCAGACTAGCAGGGAGGCTGAACGATGTTCTCCATCGACTCGACATGCTGTACGAGATCTACAGTGTGGGAGGGAGGGTGGGAGATGTTTCCAGCCTGATTGGAAGGCTCCCCTTTGGCATACCCCATGACGGAGTACATCAAATTGAGCCATTACCGATTGTTTTTTTATGAGGGAGGATTTCCCCTCCTTCTCCCACCTTGGCTTTTCCCTCTCATACAGGGCCTCTTAGATTTAAAAAAATCTGCTGCATCCATGTTGAGGTCTTGCTTTCTGTCACAATTTCAAGGCAGAGACGGATGCAAGTGCAGATTTAAAGTTTAATCAATATCAAAACAAAACACCAAAAGACACTATGAACACATGAAAATGAAAACAAACACAGAACAATACATATGAGATGAGAGAGCATAATGTGGCAACAGAAGACAATCAAAGCAAGTCACAGACAAAGAGTGCAATGCAAACTTTGACTATATACACACACAAGTGCTTGTTAACATGAACGAGAATCAGGTGCAGGTAGTCATGTCTCAGTGATGAAGAGGTGCAGTGGCTGCTGGGAACTGAAATCCAGAGTTCCTTTGGGATATCCATGACAGTGAGGTGCTCACTCACACCTGATTGTCGTCCCATTGATTGAAAACACCTGTCTAATTTCACCTTCAAATTAACTGCTAATACTATACTTTTGCCACTCACAGACATGAAATATTTGATCATTTACATTAATAAATAATTAACCAAGTATAATTTTTCATCTCATTTGTTTAATGGGGTTTTCCTTATCTACTTGTAAGAGTTGTGTGAAAATCTTAGGTCATATTTATGCAGAAATATAGAAAATTCTAAAGGGTTCACAGACTTGCCTATCCTTGCCTACATTGAAGACATCCTTGTGTACCTGCATTCCATGGAAGGCCATGTTAGTCATGTCAGAAGTGTCCTAAAATAACTCCTGGAGCATGAGCTGTATGTGAAAAATGAGAAATATGAATTTCCTGTCCCCAAAGTCACATTCCTAGGCAATGCTATCAGTAATGAGGGGGTATTCGTGGATAAGTCCATTGCCAGTGCTGTCACTGAGTGGCTAGTTCCCAAAACCATCAAATAGTTTCAGAAATTCCTAAACTTTGGCATCTTTTATAGCTAATTCATCCATAGATTCACATAGCTCACTCCTCACTCCATCATGTCCTTGCTGAATAGGTGCACACACAAAATCACCTAGAGCACAGGGACAGACAAGGGATTTTAATATGTGTTAAAATGTGTTAACTTTACTTGTAATTGAAAAATGTGCAAATACAATTTGTGCAACTATAATATGTGCAAATACATGTAAAAAAAAAATGTATGGGGTTCAAAAAGCGTGTTTATTGGGATGTGTGTAACTGTCTTTGTGTAAATTATTTCAACTACATGCTAGAACACAGAACCAAAGCAATGCAACTGGTGAAAGTCAGTTTATTTCCTGTCCAGCTGCCTCACAATAATTAATCAAAAATACCATCTATATTACCATCACTGGAAACAATAAATCATACGAGAAATTCTGACTATGTTCCATGCATTTTTAGTGCTGCCTAGGGTGAAATAATAGGCAACATGGTACTAATTCAACACAACAAAGGACAATGGCTGCATCTGAAATTGCGTACTGTGACAGCACCTACTGCATTCGATTCAGTACCTACTGCTTGGCCATTGATACATTATGTACTGATTAGTATATGCGTGTAGTATAGATACAATCCGGACATGCTACATCCCCCATGTTGGCACTGTCATGTGGCCTACAACTTAAAAAGAGCTGATGTGCTGCCTTCCGCCATTTTTTATTCTGACAGCTCTTCCGCCAGTCTCTTCCGTGCCTTATGGGATAGCGTAGTGTCCATGGCTTCCATACTGCAGAATCTTGGCAGAAGTAGTTGGTCATCCGGGTATTTGTCACCTATTGTTTTATGAATATTGAAAATTTGGACATACTACTCCTTTGGCGTACTGCTTTTTGCTTACTGTATAGTAGGGTAGTAGGGATATTCAGACACATCCAATATCTGTTTTCCTTTTCTTTTTGTTGGTGACATAACTCAGGAAACATTGCAGTTTATATTGATCCAGTTAGTACTTGTCCACATGTTTAATATAATTGGACAATTGAATTGAATTTAATATGAATTGCACAAAGCATGGCACAAAAATCTAATTTAAAACAAATAATTAAGTCAATATTTCAGCCTTTGATTATGTGTGGAACAATGTTGTTTAGTTTATAATGCCATATAACAGGAAAACCATGGCATTACTTAAAAATAGCTACAAAGACCAACATCATTACGACAATATATTTCAATAACCAATTCAATACAATAGGCCAAGCATAAACCACAATTCCATACTTGCAAAACAACACAAAGAGAAATACAAACCAAATCCAGAAACAGGGGCATAAGAGCGATTTTGAACTTGAGGGGGTCACTGAAATGCTAGAGTGGTTCAGGGACAAGCTCCTCTGAAAAAAAAAAAAAAAAAAATTATATTTATATATATATATATATATATATAATTTATATAAAGCATATATATATATATATATATATATATATATATATATATATATATATATATATATAATATATATATATTATATATATATATATATATATATATATATATATATATATATATAAAGCACTTAAATTAAATGCTCATTTCTAGTGACTTTTGGGAACAGAAATGTACTAATTAGTGTGGTTGTAAGAGGGTATTTGCAGTGACAGAAGATTGAGAATACTCAGACTGGGGAGGGGAGATTATAAAGACTCGGGTGCACAGTCAGAGAGAGAGAGAGACTATAATATAACTAGTACAAAAATTACTACATACCATAAACTGCATAATATACTTTATTTAAAATAAAAATGATGAAATATAGAGATACGAGTTCTGGTGTATCATTGAATGAAGCTCAATTTATTCATTAATATGACTCCAAACAGTTGATCACTTAAAACACTAGCTACTATAATCATTAAGAACAGCTGCTAGTTAATGTAGCTATCCACAGTACATGTTGAGACATGGGTGCCATCCTGTGAGGATTGTTGTTTCTGTTGGTGAGTTGAAGTTATGAGTATGAGTTGAAGGCTATTTTGCTATAGAAAAAACATTCCATTGTCCAGTTTTCACACTGGATGACAGTGTGACCTACTATGGCAGTTCTTGATGCAGCAGCACTGCCCTAACATGGCGACATTTTCCAGAATCACAACAGAAAATGAAAACACACAGTCTTCAACTCATAGCTCCAACTCACCAACAGTGGGAGAGATCCTCACATGGTGCCCCCCTCCCAAACATCCAACATGGTGTGACCTAAACTAGCTGGCTAACTGGTAGTTATCCATACAACTTACAAGCTCATCCTCCTTATTCTTTTCTGCTCCTATGACCTGCTGTTCATCCTCCTCTGTCCTCTTCCTTTTAAAATATTGTAGGATGCTCATCTCTGTGTGAACATTTTGATTAACGTTACCATTAATTTGTTTATGGACACATAGCAATGGCACATACACACAATTTTGGTGTGCTAGCTAGCTTGCAAACTTATGCATATTTGACAGTTTCATAGGCTAAAGAATTATTTCGACAACAAAAATTTCATCAAAACCAGCAAACAATCAGTGATTTCATGGGCTGAAATAGCTACGATATCCCACCTAAAAATATAAAGTGGTTAGTGTGCTCAAGAATGTCTGAATGCTGTATCGTAACTGCCCTCACCTCAGGACACAAGTTTTTTTTCCATGGATGGTCACGGAATATTTGCATAATCTCCAAATGAATCTATTCCGCTTTCATTGTGTAAGAGTACAGTAGCTACCTCTCTGAAAATCCATACCAGGTTTTGCTTGTTACCTTGCAGTGACAGACGCTTTGCTCTAGTTAAGCTTGTCAATGGGAGTTATGCACAACAAACGTCTGTATTTGGAAAAACAGGTCGCATCACTTCTGGTTCTGTACACTCTATGCTGACATGGCGCTGTTTTACTCAAGGTGCCTTCAGGAATTGGTGAAGATGAATATAACCAATGCCAATCGCATATGAAAGTTGACATCTAAAACTCCTGCCACCAAAATGGATAAGGGATTTAAGCTATATGCTTCCTCATACATATGTGACTATGAGGTATGTAGTAGTCGTGAATGGGCATGCTGTACAATATGTCACTAGCTAGCTAACGTGAACATAAACTACCTAGACTTATCTATGGATCTATATAATCACATTAACACGTTGTTAATTTTTTTTCACCAGTATCAAATAAAGACAGGCTGACTGGTGTTGTCAGCATCACGGCAGCCTTTCACGGGTCTATGAGGAAAAGCAAGTACAGAGTATATTTAAAAAGCATAATTAAAAACTATAGAGTTTATTCTAATTATGCTATATTCAATATTTTCTATATATTACTATAAGTGTGTACTGAGTTAGAAAAATGATGTCACCTTCTGCTCCTCTGCACAGCACTTAAGCAATAAAACAGCATCTAGATGCACTGTGTGCATACTTGTGTAAGTTAGAGATATCTCTATGGTATGGAGTTTTTGGACATAAGGGAACTATGGTTTTGGGACCTCAGGGTAACTATGGTTTTGGGGCCTCAGAGTAACTAAGGAGAAAGAAACCATTAAGATGGTAGGAGTGAACTTTGTACAGAGTACAAAAAAAACAAACCTAAGAAAAGTTGTTTTTTAAAAAACTGATGGGCTGGTCTTGCATAAGGCAACATATAGACAGGAGTAATTAATTGTGGCAAAAGTCCCACCTAAGATGAGCACACTGTTCAGAATAGTATAAAAAGCCCATGTTATGTTGCATGAATTCAGACTGTCTGCAGAGGTATCGCTTTATTTGTCTCTTATAAAGTTAATTTTTTTTTTCTGACATCCATAAACCCTCGTCTCTGGAAGTTTTTGACTTAGGTTGGAGAGATTTTCCACAACATAATTTGGTAACCCCGATATGATTGGTAAAGAGCCAGGAAGGTTTCCCTGCATTGGGTGACCGAAGACTGACTGCACAAACAAGTGGCCGCTAATGAAGGTAAGCATTTTTGCTCCTAGTTAAGTTGTTTTTGTAGTTCGCTAAAGGTCAGCCTGTGGCGGTAAGAACGCTCTTATAAGGCGTCTCCAAAAAGAACTAAATTAACCAGAGGGTCTTTGGATCTCAGGGAAAAAAGTGTAACTGCATGCAAAAATATATATGTTGTTGTTAAGAAGAAGTATTTAGTAACCAGTGGGCAGATAGCACTGAGCAGTATGAGTAGAAGTAAAGGTACAGAGGAAAAAAGAGAATAAAAAGTACAGAGATAAAGAGAATAAAGAGTACAGAGAAAAAGAGAATAAGAGAAGTGCACAAAATCCCACATATACCGCCCTTCACCTTACAACCTAGATAAAAATGAGCCCGTGTGCCACTGTGCTAGTGGAGCAAGTTAGGCAGTGGTTTAGTGGAGGCACTGACAGTGAGCTCGTATAGTGCCATGCTAACTGGAGCGAACTAGGTGGATTTTTAGTGGCTTGGCACTGGGCCAGAGTACTGTACCGGGGGAAGGGGTCTGAGGACGGGCAGGTCATGCAGGGGTGTTTGTACGCAAAGAGGCGTGAAGTAAAAAAAGAGGGAAATAATAAGGGGTGTACGTCTTGTACATCTTGTGTGTCCAATAAGTGGTTAATGTTATTTGCTGGTTATTTTAATAATTGTTTTTCTTTTTGCTTTGTTGTTTGTCTGTCTCTTAAGTTTTTTTTCTTTTTGCTTTGTTATTTGCTTTTCTGTTTATTTGAGTGATTGTCCCTGGTCTGGGTGCTGCACGGTGGTTGTTTCTGGGTGAGTTCTTGCTGAGCTTGACATATCTGACCCTGCATCGCTCGCAGCACTGATTGTGGGGTGCTTCGTAAATCTCCTGTCACTTAAATGGCATATCCGCACTACATAGATGTAAGCATTCGAACATTCCAATCCAACAAGACAATATACCACTCGCTGGGCATTGGTTGCTCTGTTTTGAGTGGTGTCCTTTTGTATCTCAGGTCTTGTGGTATTGATAATGCTGAAGTGCGGTGTACAGTTGTGAAACTCTCAGTTGTGTGTTTGGGAGTGTGTGTGGGCTGGGTGACCTTGCTTGGCTGGTTCCACTTGGGTGGAGTGACTTATCAGGGGCACAGCTTAGGGAATCTTTTTTGTTTAAAAAGATTGAGAGAGCTCCATAAATAAGGAGACAAAGAGTGATTAATGAGCTCTAGAATTTAGTTCTGGAGACAGTGTGGATGAGTGTGTGCGTGAAAGACAGGACTCTCTGTGTCTTTGTGTGTGTGTGTGTGTGTGTGTGTGTCCTTATCTGTGCACGCATAGGAGAAGCGAGAGAGCCACAGGTGTGAGTATGTGTGTGTGTGTGCTTGTGTGTGTATCCAACTTGCTGAGCATATGTGATTTTGTGTGTTTATGTGGACGAGGGATTAAAGTTTGAATGCATTTTAGATAAAAGTGAGAATTATTCATGGAAAGTTAGAAAAGTGTTATTCCTGTGAGTAATACTAGAACAAGAAATGTTCCAGGATATTGTTCTCGTAGATTGTTTGGTCATTCTTCTGGTTGTTGTCATCATCCAGAAAGGGAGACTAAGCCTTTGTTGAGAAATTAATGAGCCAGGTGCTCAGAGTGTGGAGAAGGGAGTCCATTTGGACCCTTCATCTACAGTGAGGGAAAAAAGTATTTGATCCCCTGCTGATTTTGTACGTTTGCCCACTGACAAAGAAATGATCAGTCTATAATTTTAATGGTAGGTTTATTTGAACAGTGAGAGACAGAATAACAACAAAAAAATCCAGAAAAATGCATGTCAAAAATGTTATAAATTGATTTGCATTTTAATGAGGGAAATAAGTATTTGACCCCCTCTCAATCAGAAAGATTTCTGGCTCCCAGGTGTCTTTTATACAGGTAACGAGCTGCGATTAGGAGCAAACTCTTAAAGGGAGTGCTCCTAATCTCAGCTTGTTACCTGTATAAAAGACACCTGTCCACAGAAGCAATCAATCAATCAGATTCCAAACTCTCCACCATGGCCAATACCAAAGAGCTCTTCAAGGATGTCAGGTACAAGATTGTAGACCTACACAAGTTTGGAATGGGCTACAAGACCATTGCCAAGCAGCTTGGTGAGAAGGTGACAACAGTTGGTGCGATTATTCGCAAATGGAAGAAACACAAAAGAACTGTCAATCTCCCTCGGCCTGGGGCTCCATGCAAGATCTCACCTCGTGGAGTTGCAATGATCATGAGAACAGTGAGGAATCAGCCCAGAACTACACGGGAGGATCTTGTCAATGATCTCAAGGCAGCTGGGACCATAGTCACCAAGAAAACAATTGGTAACACACTACGCCATGAAGGACTGAAATCCTGCAGCACCCGCAAGGTCCCCCTGCTCAAGAAAGCACATATACATACCCGTCTGAAGTTTGCCAATGAACATCTGAATGATTCAGAGGACAACTGGGTGAAAGTGTTGTGGTCAGATGAGACCAAAATGGAACTCTTTGCCATCAACTCAACTTGCCGTGTTTGGAGGAGGAGGAATGCTGCCTATGACCCCAAGAACACCATCCCCACCGTCAAACATGGAGGTGGAAACATTATGCTTTGGGGGTGTTTTTCTGCTAAGGGGACAGGACAACTTTACCGCATCAAAGGGACGATGGACAGGGCCATGTACCGTCAAATCTTGGGTGAGAACCTCCTTCCCTCAGCCAGGGCACTGAAAATGGGTCGTGGATGGGTATTCCAGCATGACAATGACCCAAAACACACGGCCAAGGCAACAAAGGAGTGGCTCAAGAAGAAGCACATTAAGGTCCTGGAGTGGCCTAGCCAGTCTCCAGACCTTAATCCCATAGAAAATCTGTGGAGGGAGCTGAAGGTTTGAGTTGCCAAATGTCAGCCTTGAAACCTTAATGACTTGGAGAAGATCTGCAAAGAGGAGTGGGACAAAATCCCTCCTGAGATGTGTGCAAACCTGGTGGCCAACTACAAGAAACGTCTGACCTCTGTGATTGCCAACAAGGGTTTTGCCACCAAGTACTAAGTCATGTTTTGCAGAGGGGTCAAATACTTATTTTCCTGATTAAAATGCAAATCAATTTATAACATTTTTGACATGTGTTTTTCTGGATTTTTTGTTGTTATTCTGTCTCTCACTGTTCAAATAAATCTACCATTAAAATTATAGACTGATCATTTCTTTGTCAGTGGGCAAACGTACAAAATCAGCAGGGGATCAAATACTTTTTTCCCTCACTGTAGCTAAATTGCAATGAATTAGCTAGCTAGCTACAATATATGTGGAATGTTGTTAGCTATATTACACCATATTATTCTACCTCTTTCTGAGTACATGTTTTATTTATTTTTTTACTGTCTCTCTCTGACTGTCACATAATGAGGGTTGAGATAGATGCAAGCACAGGTAAGAGCTTTATTAGATGAGAGACAAGAAAACAAATCCAAATCGTGAAACACAGGCGTAGTCAGAACAGGCAATGGGTCAGGCGATCTGCAAATGGGCATTAAACATGCAACACAAAGCACGAAATGAGAAACAAGATCAAAAACCATGAAACGAAACACGAGGAACAATGTACAAGGGCTTGGTACGATGGTAACACTCACACATTCGCGATGAACACAGAGACATGAGGGGTTTAAATACTAAACAAAATCAAGGGTCAAACACAAAACAGCTGAGTACAGTGATAGCACATAAGGGTTCGCCGGGGTCCCTAGGCAGCACCCAAGTATGGGAAGCTGGATCGTCAGCCTCAGTGGAACAGGAAGGCAGAGCGACGTCCTCAGCAGAACAGAATGGCAGAGCGATGTCCTCAGCTAAGCAGGGAGGCTGAGCATCGTTATCCGGTGACTGGCTGAATTTTGTTGGCCGTGTCAGCAGACTCTGGCATAAGCAGAACTTGGTTGGCTGTGTCAGCAGACTCTGGCATGAGCAGAACTTGGTTGGCAAGACAACATGGTCTTGGCTCAGACAAGACCATGGCTTGAGAAGCCATCTCATTGCCCTCAGACAAGACCATGGCTTGAGAAGTCATCTGATCGCCCTTAGACAGGACCATGGTTGGAGAGGCGTCTCATCGACATCAGAAAGGAACATGACTTGAGAGGCTGTCTCGTCGCCCTAAGACAGGAACTTGGCTTGGGAGATCGTCTCGTTGGCCTTTGACTGGAAATTGATGTGGGAGTTGTGGGGAACTCTGCAGGTGAGACTGCCTCTTGCACCTCAGGCTGGAGCTCTGGGGCTGAAGTCGCCACATTGACCTCCAGCTGGAGCTCTTCAGTTGAGACTGCCTCTTGCGTCTCCGGCTGGAGCTCTGCGGCTGAGATCACCACATTGACCTCTGGCTGGAGCTCGGCAAATGAGACCACCTTGTACCTTTGGGGAGGAGGTCACCCTGTTTGTCTGCTCATAATAGGTGGTGAACGGCAGGGCAGGATTATGTGCCAGGCTGACCCCCCCCCAAAAGGTGTTCCAGGTCATCCTTGGATCCTATACTCCCCAAAGTCATTACAAATCGTCCCACAAACTGAGTTACATTCTCAAGTTCCCTGGATCCCTTGGCCACTAGGAGCTGCAACCACTGGCAGGCTGGGCCGGAGAGCCGGACCACATGAACTTGAGCCGTTGTTTCTCATCAGGCTTGGGGTCTGCTAGGCTAGCAAAATAGAACTGTCATTCAACAAGAAAATATTCAGGGTAGCCAAAAAACCCATTGTAGGGATCTGGGAGATCTATGACAGTCCACTGGAGAAACTGTATCGAATTCAAAGCTGGGACGGTTTGCTTAGTTTCCCTAGCATGACGTCTCCGCCATTTTCCTGTTGCAACCATGTTGAAGTGATATATTGTCACATAATGGAGGCTGAGACGGATGCGAGTGCGAATAAGAAATTTATTGAAGAGAGGCAGGTAGACAAATCCAAAACATAAATCAAAAACAGGCAATGGGTCAGGTGATCATCAAATGGGCATTAAACAGGCAAGGCAAAGCATGAAAAGAGAAACAAGAAACAAGATCAAAAACCATGAAACGAAACACGAGCAACAATGTACATAGGCTTGGTACGGTGGTAACACTCAATACTTCGCAACGAACAAAGAGACACGAGGGGTTTAAATACTAATTGAAATCAAGGGTGAAACACAAAACAGCTGAGTACAATGATGCCACATAAGGGAAACAACCAATAACAAGACAGGACATAAACCATAACAAAACACACGTGTTAAGTAAACTTTGTCAAGTAAACAAAGTCAATGTCACTGAAAAACCTCAAGGTGCATGCTCACAGTTCAAGCTTGCACTTCGGGTTTCAGAACGTTCTCCGAGCTCCAGTGGTTTACGCAAGAGGAAATTGTGACACTGACCAGCAGTGCAAAATAGTCTGCTGGGCAATGTGTCTCTTCATCTTCAAAGCTACCTGTGCTCTGCCAGTCAAACGGCAGTAATCAAGTGTTGTGTTGCAAGGCAATAGTTGGGCGATTCCAAATTGTGCAATGGAGGGGGGGCTCTTAGTATTTTTATTTGATGTATTATTACAAACTAACAATCGATTCAGAACACCAATATATACCAATATTGTTACAAAATAAATTACTTCTACATAAATTTCACATGGTCATGGTATAAATATTGCAGGAGGGGTTGTAATTGCTAGTTGCTCCACTGCTAGTAAATGTCTGCTGTGCAGTGGAGTTCTAATACACGTTACTCATCTATGGTTTATTTATGATTTGGCAACATTGATGGATCCACTCCATTTAACCTCTATTCTTAGACCACTGTTGGATAAGATTTTTGATAGAAACACAAGGGCAATAAAATATGGAGAACGAGAATTTATTGAGATTAAGGGAAAGAACAGAGACATGCTCTCTTCCTTATAGACAATGTCTCTTAAAAGTTAATTATAGCAAGGCCTAGGGCCTGACCAAAAAGAGGAAGTGCAACACACAGCACACACACGCACGAACTCACTCACACACAGACCCAGAGTAATCAGAATAACAAAGTAATGGGTAATGATTATTTTACTAAATCATACTGTACATATGCTAATGACAATGCAGAAAAAGCATACACTTACCCATGATAAAGGAGAAAAAGCACACAGGTGATAAATATCCTCACTCAAAATCAGCTCAGACATGCCATAAAAAGCAGAAATTGGTTTTAAAAAACAAAAGGAGAATGGGATGAGGCCAAAAGCACCTAAAATGCAAACTCAACAGGTCTCAAGAAGTCTGAAGCAAAAATAACCGGATTGGAAAGAATCTAAAAAAACCCAGACAGGACATCACCCAGACATCAGATGTAATGGTATTTTGGCAAATCAAGGGTGTTTCAACTGTATAAAAGGGAGCCCCATAACTGGGGGTTTCAGATCACATTTGGGACGTCTCAACTGTGTGGATCTCGTGTGGTGAGCAGCAATAAACCCTTGCTTTCCCTACTCATGGCTCCCTGTGTTTTTTCATCCTCAAACTGATGTAAGTACTCAATGATATAACTTAGCTGTGTTTAACTTTTTGGAAAATTAGAGATAACACCACCCAACTTTTAAAATACGAAAACCAAAGTTTTATTCTCTGAAATTCTATTTACTTTTTGTTCATATTGCAGGTGGACATTTTAGTTGCAGTTAAGTTTTTGTTTATTTGGAAATTCACATTTTTATTTTATTTCAGTTAACAAAAATGTTTTTTCAGTGATAGCTTTAGTTTTCATTAACAATAATAACCTTGACACACACACACACACACACACACACACACACACACACACACACAAAGACACACACACACAACAAACACAAGAGAGAGAGAGAGAGAACACTGGAACACTAAGAAGGGGAAAAAGAAACACAAGGGATATGGCCCAGACCATGACAGTAACCCCCTCTCAAAGGGAGCCTCCAGGTGACCTGCCAGGTTTGTCCAGGTGGGCGCTATGGAAATCTCGGATGATAGAGGGGTCCAGAATGAAAGACCAGGGAACCCAGGTCCTCTCCTCTGGTTCATATCCTTCCCAGTCCACCAGGTATTGCAAGCCCTACCCCTGTGGCATACATCTAGCAGCCTCAAAACAGGGAAGTTTTGAGAAGGCCAGAAAATGTACCGCTTTGGAAATTATGGTGAGTATGGTGGTGTTACCTTGTAAGGGTGGCAGGCCGGTGACAAAGTCTAGAGTGAGGTGTGACCAGGGATGGCTGGGAACAAGCAATGGGCACAGTAGGCCAGGAGGCAGCCAGTGGGAGGCTTTGCCTCAGGTGCATTCTGAGCAGGCACTGACAAATGCCTGGGTGTTGGCATCCATGGTCGGTCAACAAAAGTGTCGCCTCAGAAGCTCCAGTTTATGGTTGGACCCTGGGTGGCAGGTGATTCAGGAAGAGTGACCCCACTGAAGGACCTGGAAATGCACCGAGTCAGGGACAACAAACAACCAGGGGGTCCATTACCTGGATCGTGTTGGGTGGTTTGGGCTTTATTGATGGTGGTTTCAGTCTCCCACTTAACAGCCCCTACCACAGAGGAAGGAGGGATGACTGTATCAGGACTCAAGGTTTCTTCAGGGCAAATTGGCAGGAGAGAGCATCTGGCTTGTAGTTCTTGGAACTGGTATGTAAAGGAAAATTTAACTGGACAAAAAACTGTCCTGTGTGCCTGGGAAGAGTCGCTTGGCAGTCTGAATGTATGCCAGGTTTTTATGGCTGGTCCAAACAATGAAAGTGTCCTGACCCCCTCGAGCCAGTGTCTCCATTCCTCGAGGGCCAGCTTCACTGTCAGCAACTCACAATTTCCTACATCATAGTTGTGCTCAGCAGGAGTTAGTTGGCAAGAGAAGAAAGCACATGTGTGGAGTTTCTGATCAGAGGCTCTGGTCCAGTGGTTCATTGGGTTGGTGCCCAAGTCAATCAGTGCAAGCAGCAGAATGGAGAGCTGGGTGGCTGGAATCTGGAAGTGAGACAGGGGGATGTTCAGCTCATCAGTAACCTCCTTTCTACTCGTGGGCCCCTCCTTTCAGCAGAAGAGGACAGGTGTCCAGAAAGACTGATAAGGCCATCGGTCTTTCTAGAAGCAAGATGCTCATTGGAAAAGAAGCACCAATGTTCAAGGACATGTGTGTGTTAGTTTACTAAAAGTCTTTCCTTATACTCTTAACACATAGAAGAGAGATGAGCAATAGAGAGTCACTGTTAGCATCCCTTTGTAGTTCCGAAAGTTCCTTTTTCTGGGCGATAAGTAAGAGAGGGAAAAGTAACTATTAAGGAATGTGGAGGAAGACTATAATGATGAAGACTCCTGGTTAACTCTATATGTATATATAATAAATAGCAGGATCAAAAAAACTATATTTTTACTAATATCATCACTAATCACCATCACTAATGCTAATATTGCCATAACAAAAAAAAACAACATGATTTTTGTAATGCTGTACATGCACATATACTTTACAACATATTTCTCTCTAAATACTGGCTGATATCTGGTGTCTCGCAATATAGTTGAGAAATAGCCCAACTAGTAAAATATGTACATATCTAACAATACATAATATTTTAACTAATGTAAGTAAGAATAAATAACTCAGAAATTGTATCCTCCACTGGATCACATTGCTCTTCAAAATGCAACAGTTCATCATCGAAGTTGTGTGTTTTTCTGAGGAAAAGGTGAACTCTACCTCACTGTCCAGGACCATATGGAGAGCTTCCTCACGTGTGTAGTGGCCATCATCCAAAAATTATGAAAAGTCAGTGAATGTCATGAAGCTTGATGCCATTTTTATCGCATTGAAGGGGGCAATAAATTAATTGTGCAATAAACTGGAATGACACAGGAAAAAAGTATTGAACACGCCTTGGAGAACTGCTTTTTCTTAACAAGGTAAGGCAAGCAACCAGCTGAAATCCGTAAGTAATTATGCCTCTGTGCAAATTAATATCAGCTGGGTTAGTACATAAGGTTGCAAATGTCTTGAGGGAGCTCTTTGCTTTTACCCGTCATGAGATGTTTCTTGTGTGACACCTTGGTAACAAAAAGCCTTTATATAGACCATTAATTTACTAACCCAGCTGATATTAATTTGCACAGATAGGAGGTATAATTACTTACGGATTTCAGGTGGTTCCTTGCCATTTTCTTAGCGTGTTCAATACTTTTTACCTGTGTCATTCTTCTTTATTACATATAACTTCATGGACTTTAATGTTTGGATTTCTTTGTGTGTGTGGATTTCTTGAGTTAATACCAAAATCTGGTGCAAATTTCATGTGAATAGCCTCATTGAAATTTTTTTGCCACATTCAATATTTATTTCCCCCTCTGTATACGCTTAGATTCTGTTCAATTTTGTGACATGCTCATAGCAGTCTAAGATAAGGTATGGTTTTAAGGTAAAAGTGGCTACTCGAGCTTGTGAGCAATTGCTGATTAAATAAAACCATGTTTAACTTGACTCTGCCTCACGTGAAATCTTTAATTTCCACAACATCTACATCTCCAAAGACCTCACATGGGCCATCAACACCCCCACCCTGATCAAGAAGGCATGTCAGCATCTTTACTTCTTGAGGAGACTGAGGAAAGCTCACCTTTCTACTCAGACACTAGTGAGCTTCTATCACTGTACCATTGAGATCATACTGACAAACTACATCTCAAAACTGAACTACTGCAACTCACCACTCTCGGGCATCCGAGCCAGCTCCATTAAACCCCTTCAAATGATTCAGAATGCAGCAGCACGCCTCGTTTTCAACCAGCCTTAGAGAAACCATTTCATACCCCTCTTCATCTCCCTCCACTGGCTTCCTGTAGCTGCCCACATCAAATTCAAGGCCTTGATGCTCACCTACAAGACTATGTCTGGAACAGCACCCTCCTACCTCAACTCTCTCCTGAAGGCTTACATTCCCTCACGCAATCTGCAATCAATTAACGACCAACGCTTAGTAGTGCCTACTCAGCATGGTTCAAGGTCCCTTTCAAGAACCTTCAAACTAACTGTTCCTCAGTGGTGGAATGAACTTCCAACCTCAATCCAGACCGCAGAATCTGTCACCATCTTCAAGAAACAGCTAATAGGCACACCTCTTCCGTGAACACCTAACAAACCTAACAAACAAAACAAAAAAAAACCTTACTCTGGCTCTTACACCTCTACTCTGTGCACATTGCTTCTTCTGGAACTCAATTAATGGATGTTGTATGGTAGCACTACTTGTATTGTTCTCTGCCTGATATATCGCTTTGCTTGTATTTTCTCATTTGTAAGTTGTTATAGGAGATTTGGATCTCAGATATATGTAGTCTCAGTCTTGCCGTTATTTCCAGCTTAAAGTAAAATACAAGCTGATGTAGTATGTTATGTGATTTTATGTGATGTTATGTGGAAATGATTGATTAAAACTGTATTATGATTAAACTATGTAAAGAACCTCAACCTCGACAGCCCAGGGAAACAGAATCATGTGAGGAGAAAAAAAGGACCAAGAAGGAGGAGGGGGGCAAGCCAACAACATGGAGGAAGACTGATTGGAAAGTCTTCTGGCTCAGGGACCGCTAAGAAAGCTGTTCCTGACATTATGCACCTCCAGCGAGATCTAAGAGATTTACAGCTCGACATGCTGGATGTAAAAAGAACTGAAAAGCTGATATTGAAAAATGATCGTTTAGTGAAAGAATGTGACAGTATACTGAGTGTATTGAATCAAATGAAAGCTGAAGCTGAAATGTAAAATGAAAGAGTGTGCTAAATACAGGAGAACTGAATGCATTAAGAAATTATATCAGAGATATGGGAAAGTACCACAAGTTTGTACTAAAGAACCGAGACTCTCTGCTTTTACTAGACAAATAGATGAATTGGGAAAATTAATAGAATGCTTAAATCTGAAGAAAGCCCAGTAAAAACATACATCCTGTTTTTACAGCCAGCACTCAAAAACACACAGCTTTAAGACGAGTGCTCAAAAAACACAATCCCCCCACCTCTGTCTCGCTGTTAAAAACCCAAATAAGGACATGCTTTCTGTTTTCTACATGCAGTTTCAGAGTTCGCGCTCTTAACTGCATCCGGAGACCTTTTGAGAAAGTGTTGCGGTCTAGAGCAAAAACTTAAGACTCTAGCACCCGAAACCACAAGCAAAGGTGTATATAAACTGAGGAAAGGCGAGTGTTCAGGGCCATTCCTCGGGTGAAAGTTACTCATTTTAGTTTCTTGTGAAGGAAGAAAAACTATCTGATCCTGCGTGATCTAAAGGGATTTTTTTTATGTCTCTTCTTAAAAGAAAACCATTTTCAGACTCTGCATAGTCACTGTTTTTTTTCTTTATTTTATTTTCTTTGTATTCTGAGTTAAGATAATTGTAATCCTTTTGTTCTTTAATAAACCGAAGTCCATATAAAGGACGATTCGTGTATCTTACTCTGAGAGTAAACTCCTTTGTTTTACACTGCTTCAGCGAAAGGATTTCATTGGTTCTCTAGCCCAGCAGAACAAGACTCCGCCTTCTGAGAAGGTAAGAGGAAGTGATTTTACATGCTCTATCAGTTGTATGACAGAGTAGCGTGTAGAGGATTAATATTTGGGATATTAATTCTCATGAAATTCAATATGGTGCCCAACATGAGGCTAGAGTAAGGTAAAAAAAAAAAAAAATTATAAAAAAGGATTAAATAATAACCAGAACATAGAAGAAACACACCTCAGACAAAAAAACGAGTAAGAGAAGCTAGTACGCCACTAAACGGGAACAGGCATGCGCACTTAGACTCAGAGAAGATCTAAATAAGACCTGATAATCCCAGAATTAAGACCTGCAAGAGTATGGCTGAAAAAGGGCCAGAATATACTCATGAAGTAGTTCATGTAGGAACTACATGGCCTTACCCTGATAGGGTAGAGGCAGATAACGACAGATTACAATACCTAGGTGAAAATCAATGGCAAATAAGTGTAGAAGGAGGACAATGGCCATGGCCAGAGTTAATAAGAGCACTTAATGGAAAAGAAGTGGCTATGTTCCGTAGGGAAGGGACCCCGGCACCCATTAATATACCACTGGTATCACAATTAAAAATAAAAGTGTACGATATGAACGGGCAATCAGTCACAACTCCACAAAAGGAGGAAAGAGTTGCACCTCCGAGACCCCCAAGCATGTCATCAGTGACATCTAGAGTAGAACCAGAGGGATTACATGTAGAATTAAAGCTGACTTCTGGCAAAATGCTGTAGCCACATTGGCCCAGCAGGTGGTACCACCAGACCCCTACCAACACTACTAAGAAAACTTGACCGAAATGAGTCAGCACTTACTAACTCCCCAATACAAGCACTAGCAAAACTAAATGGAACGTGGAGATTAGTTACGAATTACAAAGCACTTAATAAGGTTACGGAACCAGATACTAGATATCTGATAAATGCTTTGGATGCGATTGATAGAACTTAAAAGGGGAAGTACCTGACGAAGATAGACCTAGCGAATGGGTTTTGGTCGATACCTATAGATAAAGAAAGTCAAGGAAAGACAGCTTTCACTCACAAGCAAAGTCAATATGAGTACACAGTTTTCCCTCAAGGACTTTGTAACTCACCAAATGTGTTTCAGGGATGTATTTTGGAAATACTGGCAGGACTGCCAGTAACCGTGTACATAGATGACATCCTGCTAATTACTCAAACTGAGGAGGAGCACTTAGACCTATTAGATCAAGTGCTAGATAGGCTAACTAAAGGAGGGCTAAAACCTAGCCTTAAGAAGATAGAAGCCTTACGTGATAGTGTACATTTTTTAGGTTTTGAGTTGACATGGGAAACCAAGGGCATTTCAAAAACTATGAAGGAAACCCTGCAAAATCTAAAAACAGATGAGTAGTAAGAGAGATATACAGAGCTTAATGGGATCATTAGGATTCTGTAGATGCCTAACTGAAAATTTTGCAAAAATGGCCAAACCAATATTCGACACTACACGTGGAGATGTGAAGGATTTTGCCTGGACAGACAGAGCTAAAGAAGCAAGGCAGGAATTAATCATAACCGACTCATATTATGGTTACAAAGGAATGACAGAAGACTTAGAATCTTGGGCACAAAATGGGTTCTTTAATGCAAGAAAGAAGCCTGTAGCACAGGCAGAGGACTGGGGGGAAATAAATTCACTCAGACAAAACATCAAAGCATTCTGTTATCATCAGGTGAGTCACATGCAACAGATAACGGACACAGCAGAAGGTAATCACATGATCGATAGGTCTTTATACCACATGAATGCAGTTACGAAAGCTGATGCAAAACAAACGCTTCAAACCCTGCACGATCAACTGAAACACCTAAGTACAAAGGTCAACAAACATGAGTGTAACAAGCTAGGCTTGAAAATACCTAACATAGTGAAGATCTATAATGGTATAAAACTCAAATGCACTGAATGCCGAAAAACAGTAACAAATAGAAAGACACAACAGTCTGAATTACCACATGAATTTGAAGGTCAACAGATCAGTATTGACTTTGTGGGACCGATATGAAAACAAACTAAAGCAAAGAATGTATACTTTCTAGTAATAATAGATAACCATATGAAATGGACAGTGGTAAAACCCTGTAGGCAAGCAACGGAGGACGTAGTAATATTGGGACTAGAGGAATGGATTTTACAACATCCTAGACCCATTACCATAAGAACAGACAATGCCCCAAATATCAGTGGTAATAAAGTTCAAAAGTGGTGCCGGGAGAAAGGAATTGAAATAGTGCCAGTGCCATACCGACCTGAAAGTGCCATACCAACCTGAAACCAGCGGAATAGCTGAGAGAGCTATCAGGGAGGTAAAAGAGTGGTTTGTGAGGAATGAGAAACTAGGGGACTGGGACAAACTGATCCCTGAATGCCTGTACTTTCTCAATCCACAGATATCCCTGAGAAATAGGACACTTGAAAAGGGTGATATCAGCAAGAATCCGTTACAGGGGGAGTTCAATGGAGTAGGACACGAAGTTGGAGGCTCCTGCTGATTTTGATTAAAATTGTAAATAATTACGTGCTTTTCGGTCATACAATAGATTTTGACTTATTCTACTCCGTTTCCTTGTTTGCACTTTTAACTTTGTGGTACGTTAAAATGTCTGGAAAGAACACGAAAACCCATGGTAGCATTCAGACACGACTGAGGCCAAGTGTGCGCACCGCGAGCGAGTCCCCTTCTTCCCCTGAATCCGCGCCACCGAGCAGTGACTTTGACTTCGACTTCGCCGCACTCAAGCTTGAGTTGCTGGCTTCATTGAAGAAGGACATTGCCGATATTTTTGAAAAGGAGCTCCAGCAGATTCTCAGGGATGCGCTGTCTATTATCCAGCTTGACCTGCAGGCCATGAAAACACAGCTGGCTAGTGATAAAGTTGCTACCAAGGCTACCATGTCAACACTGAAAGGTACTGTTGTGGAAATGGGGCACGCACTCTCTGGTTGCACCGATGACATAGCTCACATGAAGACTACTATCGAGTCTCTCACTGCGACCGTGACTCAATTAGAGAATAAATGTGAGGATTTGGAGTCGAGGTCACGGCGCAATAACGTTAGGATAGTGGGAGTTCCAGAGGGCGCTGACACATGTACAACTGCTGCATTAGCGGCCTTGATAAAGGAGGCGTTTGGTCTGGAGAAGGAGCCGGTTTTGGACTGGTCCCACTGGACCCTTCAGCCGAAGCCCAAGCCTGGTGAACGACCACGAGCTCTTGTGTGCAGATTCCACTATCACAGTGACTGTGTTGACATTTTACGCCTTGCGAGAGAGCTCCAACGGATTAAAGTGAGGGATTTGACCATCTCCGTTTTCCCTGACTACACAGCCAAAATAGCCCGGGCCCAGGCCGCATTTAACGAGGTTCAGCGTCAACTTCGTGGTATTGAGGGCGCTCGCTATGGAATACTTCATCCAGCTCGGCTTCGCATTACATATAACGGTGTCCAGAAGGACTTTATTTCAGTGGAGGAAGCAGGAGACTATGTTAAACTCTTGATATCGGGGTGAACTGTATCACCTACACAGCAGCATCTTTTTTGCTCTTCTTTTATTTTTATTTTTTGCACTCGGCCTTCCAGCTCTACAGTATTCGGATTTTTATTGAAGATATCGTTGTTGCATTACTTCGCCTAGATTTTGTGGACTCATTTCTCTTAAATCTACTTCTGTATTAATGTGGTTCTCTGTTTTGAGGCTCTGACTGGGTTAGAGTTTCTGTTTATTTAATTTTATTAGTGCTTTTTCCTTAGCTTTACGTCCTATGCTGTTATATTATTTGTTACAAGTCTTTGAAAGTTAAGCACATTATATTTGTTATTGTGCGCAGACTGTTTATCAGACTTGAAGTCAGTAGGGGCTTTTTCTCTTACTGGAACTTTTTGTCTTTTTTGGTTAGTTCAGCTTACTCTCCGAGTTGTTTTCACATTGTGGACAACTTTTAGTTATTGTGGGAAACACTGCTGTCTCCTTTGTTTTATGGAGACTATGGGTGTGTGTGTGTGTTTGGGGGATTGTGAGAGTAAACAAAACATGCCAATGCTTTGAAGGATGTGAACTGGAACAGAGTAATGTTAGTCAATTGCAAATCTGTTTTTAGAGGATTTAAACCTAACATGGTGAACAAATTATATTATAGAATTCAGGCAATTTTATTGGGGTTATCTCATACAGTGTGGCAAGTAATAATCTGGAAAGACCTTTGTAATATCACAGTCTAAAACTGGATTTAAAGAGAACGGAATCAGTAAATGAATCACATGTAAATGAATCACATGTAAATGAATCACATGTAAATGAATAAATAAATTAAAAGTAAGAATCCATTAAAGGTAGGCGATACAGTATTCCTAGCTAGACGTCATAAAATGAAAGGAAGTAGAGTGTTAGGAACAGAGGATCAGGTTAAAGAAATAACTGGATCAAATACCGTGCTACTGGAGAATAACAGACTACAATCCATAAGAGATTTAATATGGAAAGTAGACAAGACCTAGGAAATCCTCAGGGTGGAGGAATGAGCAGGGAACAGAGAGTTTCCCTGATAACTAGCAAGCAGGCATAGTAAGGGTAATCGTGGACCCTAAATAAATTGTAATAGCAAGGGCAATGGATTGGGAAAAGGATCATTGCCAGGGAAGGATGGGTAGGCCGAAGGCTGATCACCTGTCGACCTACACACCTTACCCACGGGGCTCATGTGTTATTTGTAATGAACCCAGTAGCCGAATGAAGTGGCAAGGCCCTAGAAGAGACTCAGGCCCATATAAAAGGTTGGCCTCAGGGGACCTTAACATTTATCAGTGGAACTTAGATGACTGGAACCTACCTGAATGTCAGATAGGTAGTATCGCGGTCTGTGGACCATGTAGAGTGAAATACCCAAAAACAATGATATTTGAACAAGAAGTTAACATGAAATGTGACTGTCTAAAATGTTCATACTGTGCGTCCACCTACGGAGAGCTAGGTAAGACCTGCCTCTGTGATTGGGATGGATGGCAAATAAATATGTGTCCGAGGTGTGAAATATTAGAAGGAAAGGGTATTCTCATAACGACGACACTAAAGCAAGGAGCAAACAATAGAACCTGTCACGCGCCTATAGGCCTAGTAGAAAAGGTACAAACTAGGCTAGGGACCAGGAGAGGGAAAATATTGACCTCTTTCGTCAAACACCCATCAAGTGGGTATACACCAGAAAAAACTAGCCTTGTTTCAGAACTGGCTAGAGGGTCATGTTGATCACTCTGGATTGAATCCAGAAGAAGGCAGAACAGGCAAAAATACCCTAGCACGTAAATAGTCTATGGGAGCTCAGGATGTGTCAGAAGGTCTTATGCAATAGTGTAATACAGACAGAATCCTGCAAGATAAAGAGGAACGAAGAGAGAGGAGAACACACAGGATGGTTAGAGATTAAGAAAGAGGAAGACTGGGAGTTAACAACCTGGGAGACTCTAGTTATCTGTGAAGCCATGAATCTTGAATGGCAAGGGGCAGATATAAGAGGCCCCTGCACAAGGAGAGATAAGAGTGATGAAGCAATAGAAATCATGTCAGGCCTCAGCCACCATAAAAGAGATTCAGAGACTGTCATAGAGATGCCTGGAAGTGCACAGGAAATCATCCTGTTAAGTGGCAGGCCCAAATTTGAATGAAAAGCTCAGATGGAGAAATTATAAGCAATTGTCTTCCAGTAGAAGGATTAAAAGTGCTAGTAGAAGAAGGAGAGCAAGAGCTAACCTGTCATGTTAGGTTTAAAGCTACAATTGGAAAGTGCTCTCATCTCAGAAGGGATTACATGTAACCTAGCATTCACTGAATTACCAAAAATGGAAAAATTGAAGAAAAGATTGTTTGGAAAAAGAAAATGGCATGGGCTACCTAGCCCATCAATCTCTGCTATGTAACAAGGGGTTAGGGGAACCAAGTAACCCTTCCCCTTCCCCGAATTTTATTTTTCAGATGACCCACAGAAAATTAAGAAGAAACTCATCCACAGACAGTTTAAGACGCCTGGAAAAGGAAGCAGCCAGGAGAGGCACACAGGCCTATGGATTGGGAGTACTGATATTAGTGGTAACCACACTGATAACAAGCCCACTCTTTATGACTTTTGAAGAGATCAGACATAGCAATACCACACATATAGAATGCAAACAAATCCACATGACAATACCCTGTATAAAAATTAGGAATATAACTATCAGAAATTTAACCTTCAATGTGGAAAACCAGAGAGAAGTAATGTAGAGAGAACAGTGGCCAACTGTAGATTGGGAAGAATTGGAAAACTGCACGAATGATGAAATTTCTGATGAATACTATATGGGGAATTGGAGTAAATACATTACACCTAAGGGTTTGGAAGTTTCCGAAAACTATATCCAAGAATTTTCACGCTTGAAAGGAATAATTAGTCTAAATAATACCCATTGGAGGATAACTAGAAAGGAAAGTAACCATTCGAGCACAGTGATTACCAATACTTGGAAAACTACAATTAAAATCTGGAATCAAATCATTAAAGGAACCTATAAAGAAGAAATATATGACTGTGGGGTATATACCATACAGGAATGGGACCCAGAGCCGGAAAATACTGACTTTACCTTGATCCCGATCGTAGAACCCGAGGTTAAAGTTGAAATACAAAATAAAAGTAAGAGTAGAGTAAAGAGAGCTACTTACTCAGAAAAGATCCCCGAGTGTTTTAGATCCCAGAGTGTTTTACTCGAATGGAACAAAATATAACGCTAAGGCCCAAATAGGAGCTATCACGTGTCCCTGTGTATATAACAGAGCCATAAAGGCTCAGGGGCTACAGGCCTCTTGCACTGAAAAATCCTCGTTGTATGTACATTACAGGAACAGCCTGGTCATAGCTCAAACCCATTTTCAGGCCAGAACAGTAGTTAACCATAGGGATCTAGGATGGGTATCAAAATACACCCACCATCATAGTAGGAAAAACCATAGACATGCACAGGAGGGAACCTGGGAAGGAGTATCAATTATCCCATATGCAGCATACAGGAACCGGAGTAGTGGAGAATATATAGTATTCAGAAGAATGAAGAGTTCCCTAACCCTCGCAGTCGCCTTAAAGACAGAACGACACTGTAGACACCTTGAAACCAGGGGAACAAACAGAGAAAAATCAGTATTATGGGTAGTAAATGCTAGCAAAAAACACTAGCATGAAACACTATACTGGGATAAATTGTCAGATATACGCTATCTGGTGTCTGTCACGTTTCGTGACGTAGAGAAAGATAGGACGTATGCAAGCGCAGTTGGAACGGTTTTCTTTATTGAGAAACACAGGCAGGTAAATCCAAAACGTGATCCAGAAACGTAATCCAAAACATGCAAGAGGTCAGGTGATCGGCAAACAGGCATACACAGGGCTAGGCAGGAATCAAGGTCGTGGTCACGGAAAACAGGGTCGATAAACAAAACGAGAAACATAAACAACAGCGAGGGACTGGTAGCAGAGAAACCAGCATGAACTAAACTAACGAACCTAAACATGAACTAAGACATGGGCTATGACTATGACTATGACATTCACAATGAAACACATCCACATCTAAATCATCTAATCTATCTACTCTAATATTCCCTGTTGAGTGTTGGGAGGCATGCGGTATATATGCCGACATGATCAGCCTCGTAACTGCTAACAGCTGAGGGCAATACAGACACACGTGACACCACAACCAATGACAGGACGGGGAGGAGACATAACAGAAACATAAACAGATGCACGTGTCGAAATGTCACAACTGTCCACATGGGAGAAGCAGGTGCTCGCGCACCTGCTCGTGCACGCGCGCTCACATGCTCCACAGCACGCTGCACAAAGGGGGACTCATGACAGCGTCAGCCTACTGTGCCAAAGAGCACAGTTGTAAAAATTATAAAAAGGACTGGGAGGCCCAGGCCAATATGACCGGGACGAGTTACAAAGTAGATTTTTGAAAATCTGGCACTATAGCAAGCAGCAGGGGAGGATATAAGTTTCAAGTATATCTTGGAATATGTGCGTGTATTGAGAAAACCAGTAAAACCGTTAATCACACAAGTTTCAATCTGAGAGGGAGAGACGGTCACCTAATGTGGCATCCCATAACAAACTGGAGATTTCCCCCAGGTCTCACAGAACAGGAAGCCAAAGATAGGGGACTACATACTAAATGTATGGGACTACATAATAAACCAGCCTTGCCAAACAATGCGTATGAATCTAGTGCTTGATGTAATGCGTCATGAGCAATATCCTATTTTTTCATATGACCAAAGCCAAAGCAAGGTCAGGTATATAAATACACATGTATTTCCAGTTGGAATGAAAATGGACAACATAGAAACAAACAAATGGACCACTAGGTCATTGGAACCATGGGCAACGCCAACTTATGATAGGAAAGTTAATATTAAACCCACTAAAGCCACTGTGACTAGTGAAAGAGGTACACAGATAATAAAGGAACTATGCCTAACGACAGGAACCTCTAGCACACTTACATACTGCAGAAGATGGTCAATGAAGAATTACGTTTGGGAACTGTACATGGGTTTCAAGAATGTGTCTTGCCTTAAAATGGCAGTAGTAATAAGAGTCCTAAGAGAAGTAATAGAATGAGCATGCGCGTCTTCACTAATCAACGGACATAAAAATGAGGCCCCCTGGATGCCTAATGCTGACACTATTAGCCATAGTGGACCAGGGGTAGCTACCAATAACTGGTACTGGATTTGGAATAGAAATAAGTATTATCTACCTAGGTAGACCAAGGACAGTTAGCAACAACTTATTGGGAATGGTTTAGAGAAAGAGTTACACTGACTGGAGGCATCGTAAAAGCTGTTGCAGTAAATATAGCAGACATGACCATGAGTGTATGGAACACGATGTGGGATGTCATAGAATGGATAAAAATTCATTGGTGGTACTTGGTCATGGGTCTAGGTATATTCTTTGTAGTCTTAATAGGACATTTCTTAGGGGTTTGGAAATGCTGTGCATGGACAGTGAAAGGATGTATATGCTGTTGTAAGTGGAAATTGCTCAAAGATAGAGAAAGATACAAGCAAGAGGCCACAGAAAAACTGTTAAACAAGGGTGATTACGTCAAAGCTAAAAAGAAGAAGCTCAGGGAGAACAGAAGTTACATGCTGTGAGGAGCAAGATAAGACCCAGGAGGAGCTTCTTGAACCTGATAAATAGAGATCTAAACGCAGCTGTACTGACACAGCTTCAAGAACCTCTAAACCAGACCAAATTTCGACTTGAACTTGCATCAGGGATCTTGATTAAAACCAATCCTTAGAGAAATGGCGGAGGAAAACAACTCATCACAAATTATGAACGAATCTCTGAGTGAGGACCAAGCCAAGGCTGGGGCCTCGGAAGCCTTTGACCCAGTCATGCTACAGATAATTTTTTATTATTTTATCTGGATTACCTGGTCAGTGTGGCAAATCCTACAAAGAAATCCCGGATGTCAGGGTATAATTGCTGTAGTAGGACTTATTTGTATATACTTTAGATATAGAATATCTGTAAGCCTGATAGTAGCCCAACTGTTCACAGGCTCGAAAGGCTGGAATAAATTGTTGGGACCAAGAGGGCGTTACTCACTCATTATGGAAGTATTTTTAATACAAATAGTACTGTACCTAGGAAACAAATTCAAGTTTGCATACTGTAAATTCATTGCATCAACGATACACTGTTTATGGGTATTGTATATAACTGCCCCGAACTTAGTAAGAAATGGAAGAACCTTAATCAGAACAATGTTATGTATAACTGTATTTTCTACGATATGTAGAATGATGGGAGAACTGTACAACAGTCAAGGATCCACATTGATAGGAATGGTATTCTTCTTTACTGACCTAAGGAGATTAGGCAAAGTTTGTAGAATAGTTAATTGCAAGTGTTGTACCTGTGAGGACTTACGAGATGTCTTATCCAAATAGGAAGAAGACATGAACCTAGAAGACATGGTTGCACCTATCCCCAAAAGAAAAGCTCCTAGAAGATTAGAAAGATGTGATTTATGTTTGGAAAATCCAATTAAGCGATATTATATGTTAACTACAGACTATAAGCATGTATGTTCAGAATGTGCATGTAGACACACAAAAGTATGGGGAATTAACCCCTATACAAAAGATATCCACTGGAATATCTGTACCTAAGAAAAATTAGTACAGTAGAAAATATATTCAGAAGTTTTGACTTAGTCAAATGTGAACTCTCTTTAGATGAGAAAGGTGCTACTTTCACTCCAGATTGGTGTCAAATAGTAAACCCAAGGAAGTACTGGGTGGTAGAGACACATGGAGGTAGAATCTTTTACAATCTGTTGGAATTCAAAGAAATGGCTAGCATCATAGTAGAGGGGTAAAGTGGTACGGCAGCCAACAGGACGATCGGCATGCACTTAATATATAAAAAAATATCTGTTTTACAATAACTGGATGTCCTAAGGGCCAATGGGGAGGTCAAAATGGAACTTATCCCCAGAGGCTGGTGTCCCGAGGGAATCTTGAGGAACTGGGGACCGCCCAGGGGTATTATCTGCTGCTGGCTTCATGTTAATTACTTATGCTCATTGCCCAAGGATTCTGAATGCTTCCAACCATATTTTTTAAATGAATTAGGCCCCTTAAATTCACGTTTTGAACAGGGACCCAGAATGGTGGGAGTGTACCCTGATTCCTAAATTTTACGATGGCCGATGGCATTTTCAAATTCTAGCCGAATTTGAGCTAGGTGTCCAAATGTGGTGTGATGATTACCTTCTGTTTGTACTACCCTTACCAGCTTCTGTGGGATTAATAGATAATGATACTTATGAAACTGATAATGAAACTGTAGGACTGAGACTCCAGGAGAGGGTTTATAGGAGATTTGGATCTCAGATATATGTAGCCTCAATCCTGTTATTTCCAGCTTAAAGTAAAATACAAGTTGATGTATTATGTTATGTGATGTTATGTGATATGTGGAAATGATTAAAACTGTATTATGATTAAACTATGTAAAGAACCTCAACCTTGACAGAAAAAGAGGACCAAGAAGGAGGAGGAGGGCAAGCCAGCAACATGGAGGAAGACAGATTGGAAAGTCTTCTGGCTCGTGGACCGCTAAGAAAGCTGTTCCTGACATTATGCACCTCCAGCGAGATCTGAGAGATTTACAGCTCGACACGCTGGATGTAAAAAGAACTGAAAAGCTGATATTGAAAAATTATCGTTTAGTGAAAGTATGTGACAGAATACTGAGTGTATTGAATCAAATGAAATCTGAAGCTGAATGTTAAAAGAGTGTGCTAAATACAGGAGAACTGAATGCATTAAGAAATTAAATCAGAGATATGGGAAAATAGCACAACTTTGTACTAAAGAACCGAGACACTCTGCTCTTACTAGACAAATATATGAATTGGGAAAATTGATAGAACTTGAAATTGATTTTTTTTATGTCTCTTCTTAAAAGAAAACCATTTTTGTAACGACACAGGGAGGTGAGGCAGGAGCGGATGCAGGTCAATGTCTTTATTTGAACTTCTAACCAACAAACAAAGAAACGCGGTCTAGACAGGAACAGATGATCTAGCTCTAAACATGAAAACTGGATACAAGACGTGAAACAGAAACCGGACATGAAAACAAGACCGCCTAGTACACGTAACGCATTCACCATTACATTCACTCAGTTAACGTCAATATTGCGCGAAGTGCGCAGCCACAAGAGGGGTTTAAATAACAAACATAATCAAACTGAAACACAGACACCTGGATTAAATCAAGACACACCCTCGCACATCAGCCAATGTCTAAACAGAAGGAGGACCAAAACCAAAAGCCAAGGCGTGTGTCCATCCGCAACAGTTCAGTCACGTGCACGCATGCACTCAGAAGCAGCGTTGCAGTGCCATCTGCCGGCGAGGGCGTAACAGGACCCCCCTCCAACGAGCACACCCCTCCAACAGCGGCCCGGGGCCCCTGTGTGAGCTGTCTCACGCTGTATCGGAAAAAGAGGCGGCCTTCGCCGAGCAGCAGACAGAAGGAGCACCACCCCCAGTGGGATTGAAAGTCGGGGCGCTGTCCTCGGTGGGACTGGAAAGCTGGGCGATTCCACCAGCGGGGCTGGAACGCTCGGTGATTCCCCCAGCAGGGCTGGAACGCTGGAACCTTTTTCTGTCCTTGGTCATAAGAGAGCAGCGGGCTAAGATAATGATCCTTTATATTTTAGCCCTACACTGTTCATAGTGAGGTTGACAGTCTTTTAGCTGTTTTAACTTTTTACCCATTGTCACTCTATCCAAGTTGTTTCACATTAGTTCATCCATACTTACAGATTGTTGTCTGCCTCAGTGCGGGATTTCTGTCCATGGTTGTACATCATGCAGATGGTGACCATGACACCTACAATCAAGCCAAACACAACCACTGCTCCCAGAATGCCAAGAACACCTCCTGGTGGTCCCTGAGCCAGTGGCTTTTCTGCAGAGACAGGGAGAGTAGGGGGAGGGGATGCATGAAAAGGGTGAATATATTTCAAAACAGTTTAAGTGACAATCCTATTCCTTCACAACAGTCAATACTCCTGAGATTTTACCTAGTTGATGGAATATACAGAATTTTGTTTTATGTCATCATATTGAGTATCAGAGGATCTTCAACTAAAAAATCTGATCATGCACCAACATGCACCTGAAGCTTTTACAGTTACATCTCAGGCTACAAAATGTGCATTAAAATGATTGTTTGTTTGTATTCTACAGTAGAATACTAGAAATGACTGGTGGAGAGAAATTCAGGCAGGATTATAAAAACAATATAATACAAACAGAAGTTGCAGACCATTCTGTTTTTTCTGGTCTCCACAAGTGGCATAGATCTATGACACACCAGCAGGTACTTTGGCATGACTTTCCAAACAATTAATCAATTAACCTCAAAAGCATGCATTGCCAGTCAATTTTGATGTTCATCATGGTAACCACTAGTAACTTATTCATCAAGAAAACCTCTGGCTAAATTTAAACTTCTGTTTAGCTCTATTGTCACATTAATCGGACCTCTGTTTTGCAATCTGTAATAAACAAACAAACAAACAAACAAATAAATTGTAATTAATTGATTGATTGATTGATTACTTAGAATAATAATAGTAATAGAAAAAGAACTGGCAACAATCATACCTTAGCAGTATTGTATACAGAGCAATTCACTTTTATTTGTATAGTGCTTCTAACAATAAACATTGTAATAAAGCAGCTTTTCAGAAATCTGTATGTAGATTTAGATTCCTAATGAGTAAGCAAGAAGTGACAGCAGAAAGGAAAAACTTTTGAGGGAAGAAGAAACTACGAGAGGAATCTGGGATCCAATTCTCTTCTGGGTAGTACTAAATATTGGAATTCAAAATAATTTTTCTACAACTGTATACGGTAAAGACAAACAGTACTTATAGTGGTGAAAGGATGTTCCATATAAGCATATTGTGAACAAAAGTCCAGGGGAAAGCATAGAAAGTCTTAAGAACCACTGGTTATTATGTACAAGTCCAATGCATCGATGTGACATTATCCACTGAAGCAAGGGTGAGTCTTGGATATAAACTGATAGAGTATCCATATGGGACCATCCATAACAGCAGAAGGTGAGTCAGAAAAGAAGAAGCTTTGAGTAGAATAGAGCATCAGCATGAAGTACACTCTTAAAAAAAGGTTCCTTTGGGTTCTATATAGAACCCTGGGGTTCTGTACTTGGCCAATAGAACCTTTTCCCCAAAAATGGTTCTATATAGAACCCTTGGAGAGCAAAGAAAATATATATTAAAACACTTCAGAGAGAAATAGTTTGTATATATTGTAACCTTATTTTTAACAGGTCTAGGTCAAAGGTCAAAAAGATACATATTCTTACTCTCTATATCTAGGTCAAAGGTCATGATCACAAAATATATATATAGTTATGTTAAATCCGGATCACATGCATTCCAGACACAAATGTTACCATACATAGTATGGCCATGTAGGTTCCCATCCATTCCAGACACTCACACACGTTGCACACATGTTCTTTCTAACACTCAGGTAGGTCTAGGTCATAAAATATATATATAGTTAAGTTAAATCCGGATCACATACATTCCAGACACAAATGTTACCATACATGGTGTGGCCATGTAGGATCCCATCCATTCCAGACACCCACACACGTTGCACACATGTTCTTTCTAACACTCCAGGTAGGTCTAGGTCATAATATATATATATAGTTATGTTAAATCGGGTTCCCATGCATTCCAGACACAAATGTTACCATACCTGGTGTGGCCATGTGTATTCCAGACACCCACCCACGTTGCACACATGTTCTTTCTAACACTCCAGGTAGGTCTAGGTCATAAAATATATATATATAGTTATGTTAAATCGGGTTCCCATGCATTCCAGACACAAATGTTACCATACCTGGTGTGGCCATGTGTATTCCAGACACCCACCCACGTTGCACACATGTTCTTTCTAACACTCCAGGTAGGTCTAGGTCATAAAATATATATATAGTTATGCTAAATCGGGTTCCCATACATTCCAGACACAAATGTTACCATACATGGTGTGGCCATGTGTATTCCCATGCATTCCGGATAAACACACACATTGCACACATGTTCTTTCTAACACTCCAGGTAGGTCTAGGTCATAAAATATATATATAGTTATGTTAAATCGGGTTCCCATACATTCAAGACACAAATGTTACCATACATGGTGTGCCCATGTGTATTCCCATGCATTCCGGATAAACACACACGTTGCACACGTTCTTTCTAACACTCCAGGTAGGTCTAGGTCATAAAATATATATATATAGTTATGTTAAATCGGGTTCCCATACATTCCAGACACAAATGTTACCATACATGGTGTAGCCATGTAGATTCCCATGCATTCTGGATAAACACAGACACACACGTTCTTTCCTTTCACATAGAATATGAAGCACTCCGAGAGTCAGGCCTAGGTCAAAGGCCAACACCGTAAAACCCGTTCTGATGCATTCTCACACACACACACACACACACACACACACACACAAACACACAGAGAGAGACATTAGCATGCATACGAACCGTCTATAAAAGTCGAGCACTTCGAAAGTTTGAACATCGGCAAAGGTTTAGGCAAAGGAGTCTATCCTTCAATACTTCCAGACACCATGAATTTCTCAGCAGGTAAGAATATGTATTTTAAACAATTAAATAGTTAAATGTAAATTGAAATACAATGTTTATGTAATTATCCATTTGACAATGATATTGATATAAACCTAAAACTAATCTTTGAGTACAACAATCATCATCCTTATCTGGTCATTATGTAATCTGGTACGATACTTTATCTAAAATTTTAATATTCATTACATTTATATTACAGTGCAAGACCGAGTTAAGCTCATCTGATTCTAGTGTATAGGTAATTAAAATTTATCTCTTATATCTGTGTAGTGATATAAAAGGGAAATGTTAAGTTATTAAAAGTATGTTTTATTTGTTTTACTCTTTTATAAACAGCTTGGTGATTATTTCTGATGATGAGATTTCCGAACCAACCACTCATGACCTTTAGAATCTGCGCTCCACACGTAAGTCATAACATAAAATCATGAATGTTTCATGCTGTAAAGTCTTTCATACGTAATTATAACATTGTTTGTATCATATTCAGAAGTTGAGGGAAACGTGACTAACAGTGCTTACGACGGAGATATTTCAGGTGAGTTGACGTATATTTTACCTTCTATTTACCCACCATAAAAATAAACCAAAAAAATAAATTAAAACTTTCACATGTTGTGTGACTTATAGATACGAGTGATGCAATAGAAGACCAAGAGGAAATCATCTCGGAAGCCGACATTCAACAAGACATTGAATTACAAGAGATCTGCGCAGCATAGTGTGAATTCTTCAAAGCAAAGACTGATTTATTGGAAAGCTTTGGACAGATTGATAATACACTTGAATCTGGTCAAGGTACAGATTTTGTCCCTTTACTGTACATCACACTTGAAAATGTGAATAGCGGTCTCTCAGTGAACATAAAGTTGATTAGAAAATTGTATGATAGATATGGCGCAGAAACGACCGAAATGCAGTTCGGATATAGAGACTAATAAAAAGAGAACCGAAAATTCTCCATTATCCCATGATTTCTATTATGATGGAAACCAGAGTTTTTCAAATAGTCCGTTATATCATGATTCATACACAACCCGGAACCCATGTTTAACTGAAGCAATCAACCGGCTGGTTGTTAGTGAGAGAACTATTCAGAGTCCAAATTACGTCGTATCAAAGACATCGGTGAGGCCAAATTATATATTTTCTGAATTAAATCAATGTCTGCTAGAGTTACATAATAACCTAAATGAACACGGTCATTCAGTACAATTAAACCCTGATCTAATCGATGCAGTCAATCAGTTGAATGAAAATTTAAGATTGTCAGACCAGAGCAATACTCAAAATGAAAACTCCAGCTGAAATTCCAGTCAAATTGTATCAAGTATGCCGATGACGTCACACGACATATTTTTCTAATTAAATCAACGTCTGTTAGAGTTACAAAATAACCTAGTCGAACAAAGAGAATCTATGCAGATAAATCCTTGTTTAATAGATGTGGTGAATCAACTAAATGAAAATATGTCATTATCTCCCGTTCAGAATATCGTCTCAACTCCAGAAAACGCTCAGGAACCTAGACCGTTATCTTCTCATGATATGATATACGAACTTAATCAGAGTCTTATGAGGATAAATGACAGTCTGGTTAACTTAATTGAATACCCCGCCAATATTCCACAAAATTCGGAAAACGATAATGAGTACAACCATCCAATGGAAAACATGCACTCACCCGATATCCAAGATTAAAAAATGGAAAACATGCACTCGCCCGATATCCAAGATTCTCAAATGGAAAACATGGACTTGACCGATATCCAAGATTCTCAAATGGAAAACATGCACTCGCCCGATATCCAAGATTCTCAAATGGAAAACATGCAATCGCCCGATACCCAAAATTCTCAAATGGAAAACATTCAATCGCCCGATATCCAAGTTGAGCAAGATGGTGATGGATTAGATCCTAATATTAGAATAATTAATCGGGAAAGATTCAACAACACTGAGATTAGGAGAAGAGTGAATTTTTCTTCGATCGCTAATGTCGACAGCTTTGCAGATTTTTATAATTATGTTTTAGAGATTTTAAACAGTGTGATTGAAATTGCTAATAATTTAATTTCTGCTGAGGATGCAGTCACCGTTGAAATCAGAGGTGATACGATCAATGTTTCATCATGCGTTCAATTAGACAAAAGTATCATCGATTTACGTTCTTTTCTGACCATGCTCGAAAATGCAATTCAGAGTAAACGTAAAATTTTTACCGATAATACCCTTGAAATAGTTGTCCAAATCGTCCGACCACCTCGGGGTGGTGGAATTAGAAGGAAAATAGGCCATATATTCAAATCAGAAACCATACAGAAGAAAATGAAGCATCTATACATTTTTCACAACAGAGACAACATGTGTTTCGCCTTGTGCGTTAGCCAACTTTTGAATCGTGAAAAAAATTATTTTGAAACCAAACAAAATCACTAGAAAATTACAACACGATGTGGGATTATCCATAAACACCGCAGTCAGCTTCGCTGACGTATCGAGATTTGAGAGACATTTGAATTGTAAAATCGTAATTGTACACTGTTCTGCTAGCAAAGCTGGATACTCTTTCTTTCAAACTAGCAAGACTCCCCACGAAAAAACGATTTACTTGTTTTTGCATGACGACCACTATTATGGGGTTAAAAGTATCACCGGACTTTTAGGAACGAGTCATGTTTGTCATTTCTGCCACTCGGGGTTTGACGTTTTATGGAAGCATAAATGCGCTTATAGCTGCAACGTTTGTCACAACCCCGATTGTTACAAACACCCTAAGAATGTTACTAAATGTCCAGAGTGTCAGAGACTGTGTAGCTCACATTACTGTTTCGAGAGGCATAAAGCAAAGATTCAATCGCGCAAAGGCGAATATTCTATTTGTGAAACGGGATTCTACTGTGGTAAATGTAAACGCATGATACGCGATAAACCTTCTAATCATGAGAATCACGTATGTGCACATTCCAAATGCATACTCTGTGGCCAAAAACTCGACAAGAATATCGATCACAGATGTTTTATACAGAGGGCTAGGAAAGAACGCAAAAATACGGATTATGTGTTTTACGATTTCGAGACTAGGCAGGAAACAGGAACTCATGTAGCTAATTTCATATGCTGTATTGATTTTAAGGGAGAGGAGTGGGTGGCTGAAGGGGAAGATTGCGTCAGTGTCTTCTTTAAGAAGTTTCGGTGTAATACATACAACGGTTATACGTTTATCGCGCATAACACTAGAGGGTTTGATTCATACCTTTTGTTTAACCATTTGGTGAAAGAAGGAATCACACCCAAAATCATAGCGCAAGGCGGTAAAATTTTGTGTTGCATTGATACCGCGTTTCGCCAGTCCTACATTGATAGTCTATCATTCTTACCCATGAAGTTGAGCAGCATCCCAAAAGCCATGGGGTTTTCAAAAAGCAAGAAAGGCTATTTTCCCCATTTCTGGAACACCGTAGAACATCAGGATTACGTAGGACCGTATCCTGACCCTAAGTTTTATGGTGTAGATGGCATGATGCCTAAGGATAGAGAAGAATTCTTTAAGTGGTACAGAACGGTTTCTGACAAAGTCTTTGATTTCAAGAAAGAGATGGCTGAATACTGTGTGAACGACATAGAAATTTTGAGAAAGGGTTGTATAGCTTTCAGAGAAGAAATTCTGGAAAGTACAAAGGTCGATCCTTTTAAATGCATAACAATCGCATCTGTGTGCATGAAAATCTTTAGAACCAAGTTCCTGCGTAAAGACACTTTAGCTATTCCGCCGCTTGATAATTACATCACCGCACAGAAATCTTTCTCAACACCTTCCATACAATGGCTCGAATATGTTTCAAAAACGCAAAACCTTCTCTACCGTCTCACCAAGCTGCTTGGCAATGGTCTTGTAGCGCATTCCAGACTTGTGTAGATCTACAATCTTGTCCCTGACATCCTTGGAGAGCTCTTTGGTCTTGGCCATGGTGGAGAGTTTGGAATCTGATTGATTGATTGCTTCTGTGGACAGGTGTCTTTTATACAGGTAACAAGCTGAGATTAGGAGCACTCCCTTTAAGAGTGTACTCCTAATCTCAGCTCGTTACCTGTATAAAAGACACCTGGGAGCCAGAAATCTTTCTGATTGAAAGGGAGTCAAATACTTATTTCCCTCATTAAAATGCAAATCAATTTATAACATTTTTGACGTGTTTTTCTGGATTTTTTTTGTTGTTATTCTGTCTCTCACTGTTCAAATAAATCTACCATTAAAATTATAGAATGATCATTTCTTTGTCAGTGGGCAAACGTACAAAATCAGCAGGGGATCAAATACTTTTTTCCCCTCACTGTATATTAAAATGTTCCTCAAGACCAAACAGGAAAGTTCAGGTTATCCGTCCTGGGTCATTGATGAATCCTCTAAATGTGAGTACATTCGCAAATATAAGGAGAACGAAGGGATTACGTTGGATCCGAAATTTATCACCGTTAATCCTGCCAAAAGATCAGTAGCTAAACTAGCACTAAATTCATTGTGGGGTAAGATGTGTCAAAGACCAGACAGATCAAACACGACCTTAATTCGCGATCCTGCCGAGTTTTTACAGTTCGTGTTCTCCGATATTTATAATGTGAGTCAGTTGTCTTTTTAGAATGAGAGGTGGCGATGGTACAGTGGCGTTACGCAGACGAGAGACTGATTAAACCTCTGAATGCTAATGTATTCATCGGCATTTTCACTACAGCGTACGCTAGACTTGAGCTGTACAATTTGATGGATTGATTGGATCAGCGTTGTTTGTACACAGACACAGACAGCGTCATTTTTAAAAGTAAGGAAGGTGACTGGATGCCGCCCTTAAGCGATTACTTGGGTGGGCTTACCAGTGAACTAGATGATGGCAATCAAATCGTGGAATTTGTAAGCGCAGGTCCTAAAACCTACGGTTACAAAACTGTAAAAGGAAAAACAACCATGAAAGCTAAAGGCATTACTTTAAATTGTATTAATTCTGAAATTGTCAATTTGAAATCACTGACAGAACTGGTGGACGAGCGAGTGAAAATCCGGATCAAACCGTTCATCTCGTAACCACGCATAACCAAATCATGAGAGATAAAAGGGGTTTCATTTGAGAAACAAATCACAGTTGAAAAGGTTCAGGGTTGTGTATGATAAGCGTGTTTTATTATCTGATTTTACAACGCTCCCTTACGGATATTAAGACTATTCGTGTATATATGTGTATATAGTTTCTGTTGATGTGTTTTGTAATGGAAAATATGAACGTGACTGCTTTTGATGCTAGGATGCAACTTCCCTTTTCATGTATCGTATGTGGACCAAGTAATAGTGGAAAATCTTATTTTATCAAAATGTTGTTGGAAAACTGTAAAGAGGCAATATCCGTAGTTCCAGAAAACATTGTCTGGTGTTATACGTGTTGGCAACCTCTGTACGATGAATTGATGACCAGAATAAATATAAAATTTCTTCAAGGAATCCCTGATTCTTCGTGTGATGACGAACTATTTCCTCCCAATAAAAAAAACTTGTTGGTAATCGATGACTTGATGGAATCCGCCAGTAAAAACGACGAAGTAGAAAAGGCTTTTACAAAATACACACACCACAGAAATCTGTGCATCATCTACTTCGTTCAAAACTTGTTTTTTCAAGGCAAGACTAGCAGAACAATCAACCTGAACACCAACTACATGGTTCTTTTTAAAAACCTAGAGATAAATTACAGATCAGCATACTGGATCGTCAAATGTATCCGGGTAACAGCAAGTATTTTTTAGAATGCTTTCTCAATGCTGTCTCTAGACCTTACGGGTATTTATTTGTTGACCTGAAAGCACAAACGCCAGAAGAACTTCGTCTCCGGTCAGGGTTGTTTCCGGGAGAGAAACCGGTTGTGTATGTTCCGAAGAAGAAGAAAAAACTAACTTTAAAGTATCAACAACAAATGTCTGATCGATTGAAAAAAACCCTCCCATTGCTGAATTCATTACACAGGTTTCCACCCCGAACGAGAAAAGATATATTACGTGATGCTCCCACAGATCTCATCCTGAGCATGTGTCAACTAGCTTTAAACGTACTCAGGGGAAACATACCGCTGACGACAAAACAGTACAGGGTTTTAAAAAAGCAAAAAAAATGGATCAAACTATTAGCGGATAAAAGAGCGTCTGTAGAAAGAAAAAGGAAAGCTATTAATCAATCAAATAGCCATTCCTTTTATAAGCAGCTTAATTGCATCCCGCAACAATTAACATGGAGACTGAGGAGAAAATGTATTTAGTCCCTCAACATCAGCTCAATAAACTTAGAAACATTGCCGCAGAGAAGGCTTAAGAAAGACTGTTGAAAACAACTTGGATGGTGCAATACAAGGTATTTTATCAAGGACTGATCTGAACGATTATAATAAGGCGAAACTCTACGCATCGGTGCTGCAAAATTTTTTAAACTTGGTTAAACTAGGAGAGCAGGAAACCACTCAATTGACCCTGTCCCTACCTAAAATATCAAAAAGCAAAATGGAAGCAGCGGTGACCAAACCACCCAAAGACGAGATCGTACAAGAGGTGCTCGCTAACATTTCCGCGAGAAACAAAAGAAACGCTTCGTACGTTATGGAAAAACTTTTAAAAGCTGGTGCTGCGTGGAACAATAGCGGTGAATTTATTTTTAAAGGAAACACTATCAAAGGATCTCACATGGTGGATTTGCTTAAAAATCTCACGGCCCCTCATTGAGTATCCGACGAACGGAGGCCTTTAGGCTGGAAAGGGTTCTTACAGACAGTAGCCAACCTAAATATACCCTTTTCAGCAATACCTAATGGAGGTGTTCGACGCAAATTATCTGACATAAAAAGATCTAACGATACCTCGCACCTTGTTCCCCACCTAAAAGCAAAGACTATGATTCTGAACCAGTTTCAAATCCCCCGTTTTTAATCGTTCTGACTGGTTTGGTTTTTGAAATGACGAGGGACAACGAATGTTATATTATGTTACCCATTATTTCAATAAAATAACTTTTGTTTAACAATTTTCTTGTGAAGCGTCATCATTTAACAATCCACTACATGTGCAAATGAAACATATCTAGAGAGTTAACACATTGTACACATGTAATTGAATGCTTTTTATTTACTCTAGGGTACATTTTTTAAACAAAAGACACAACAGCATTATCATTTCTATTTAAACCTTTGCTATATATAGACATAATACGGCTAAATGAAAAACGTTTAGCTTTGTGACACAGAAAAAACCCACAGCCCGCAGTGATGCCCGCAGCAAACTGAAGTAAAGTTTTGTACTTGTACATGGTTATATTTTATTTTACAACAGTTCTTTGTCAAAAAATAATGAATCGATCAAGGAAAGAGTTCGTAGTCTGGAGGGTTTCCGTACGAGTCAAAAAATCCTCCGGTGTTTTCGTCAATAAGGCATAAAGCTAGCCAGTGCTCACCCGGCATGTGTCTCGGATGTGTGTTTATGATGAACAAAGCAGGAAACTTTCTCAGCGTACTCGTAGGTAGCTCATCACAGGCCATCACGCCATGAAATATTTTATCTATTTCAGGACAACTTCTCATAACCTCGTTAGTTCTCTGGTATCCATGAGTTACTGGTAATCGATGAGCATGTTTCTTCAATTGTTTATTTCTAGAATACTGTCGAAACTGGCTTACACGATTAGATTCACCATGCTCGGAAGCGGTTGACGAAATCTGAGTTCCAATCGCATATTTCCCGATTTTATTAATGACAAATGTTGCCCACAATCGTCATCAGGATTCAGGTTGAATGCGAATAAAGTATATCCGTTCAGGTGCTCTTCTCTGTTTTTCGACAAAGCCTGATTTTTCAGCTGCTTTCCTGATGCTAAAATTAAAGAATGGAATTCACGGACCACGTTACCGGACTGAAAAACAGGTTGAAACGGTTTTGCAGGATATTGAGTACCATCTACATAAAGCGCGATAAATTCTGCATCGTAATGTTTAAAATTAAAAGGGTTTTTATTGTACGACCCGCTGAAGGCATCATTGTCTACCATCCCAAAGATAATGGTTTTAGGTAAAGGGCCGAGGAAAAGGTTCTCTTGTGAACAAATGCGGCTCCCTGCAGCTAGACTGAAGGTCTTCAAACAGACTCTTTTGATCGGGTACTTGGCTGTGGCGCTGAGAAGTGCTTGCCCATGACCGATTTTTACAGACGGTGAGACGGATACTTTCTTCACAAAAAGAGAAGCGTTGAGTATTTTCAGATTGAAATATGCATTTCCTTCCTTCAAACAGAATTCAGCTTTGCTGTGAACCATTTTAATCCTCAAATCGATACCGTTCAGTAAAAGTTTATCCTGAAAAAAATATATCCGAGTGAATGTGTCCAATCAGGTCGAAGGTGTTGCTTTCAGCACTGAAACTGGCCCTTTTTTTGAGACCTTCGTTTCGGCCGTCTGGGTCTGTGGCGTCCATATGCCCAACTGTGTCTTTAGAATAGCCCGGTGCAAAATTGTGTTTCCAGGGTATCTTTTCCATAGTTGAGAAAACTTTCAAATGTAGCGCGGTATGGGTATGTACTGCTAGATTGAGAAATAAGATGATCCCCGAGCATGGCATCCACTTGTGAAAAAAGTGAGGCTACAGGGTAGTTAACAACCCCAACCTTTGCATCGTTAGCTATATTGGAACCATCGGGGTTCACGATTTTACAGGCCAGATGTAAAAAAGTGTTGTTCAAGTCGAGGTAATCCTCCCCGTTTCCAGCCACGTAGAACTCCAGGGGTCTGTTGTCCGTAAGAGCGGAAAGTGGAGGTATTTCGACATAAGTATACTTTTCGATACTCGTTTGGGTATAAGGAAATGTGAAAATATCCAATTCTGTCTTAGTACACTCTGAGGATAGACTGTGTAAGAAAGCCATGATGTTAGAAAATGTTCAGCCGATTTCTCTTGTGAGAGATGGAAGGATGCCTGTTGCCTCTCTGCTCTGTCTTTTTCACACTGGTCTTGATTTTAGTAACCTTTCGTCTTTTATTAGGAATCACGTGACGATGCCCTGAGAGCCTTTTAGATTTTTTACGCGCAATCAACGCAAGCCCCGATCCGTCTTGATTCTGAGCTTGTGTCTTGCTCATAATGATGCTGGATACGTCGTTTACGAAACCTTTAGCCACTGTTTTTAAATGAGGTTTTGCAATAGCAAATCCCCTTTTGAGGAATGGAACCACCATTCTAAAAAGACCCTTGAACAGACCTCCTAGCCCCGACCCATACAAGGTGGGGACGCCTTGAAAACCCGGAAGGCCATCTCCAGCCTGGTGGACATAATAATCCACGTAGATCTGTGGATGAACGTAGCCCCTATCCATCATTTTACATGCGGAAATTCCGCATGTATGAAAAGCTCTATTCCGAGTTCCATTTTCTTTATGATTTTGTTGATTTCATTAACCACTTCATCGATACTTTTATAATATCCAGGAGTGATATTAAAGTTACTGTTTTGTGTTCTCTGTTTTGTGACCAGTTACACAGGTCAATCATCAATTAATTTTCAATGTTGAATAAATATTCACTATTTGGTCAGTTCATCAGAGTATTTTCAGGTCAAAAATAAAACATCTATTCAGCATCGAAACTACGTTGGCTCTACAATGCAAATCGACTGTTTGGTCAAAATCATAACGTTTGTTCTATGTTGAAACTTGTTGGAGAATCAAAGTTCTATACATGCACATCATTTGGATCATAATGGCCAACTGCCACTTCACACAGAGGTTAAGGTAAGCAAAAATATATATTTTGTTCGTCGATTTAATACAGTAGTTTCAATGTGTAATGTTACATATTATTTTAGAGTTGTAATGTTTTATATTCTTCTCCGGGAACCGTCACCTTAACGTGGTGGAGAGGTTTGTGTGTCCCTACAAACCTGAGGGCTGTGTTGTCTGGAGCCTTGTGCTCCTGGTAGGGTCTCTCAAGGCAAAGTGGTCTCAGGGGAGTGGCCAGACTAAGAATGGTTCAAAGACACCCTCATGAAGAAAACAAAGGGAGGAGGAGTTACCCTGCCCGGAGGAAGCCCGGGGCCCCCGTCTGGAGCCAGGCCCAGAGGGAGGGCCCGACTGCGAGCGCCTGGTGGCTGGGTTTGCCACAGAGCCCAGCCAGGCAGAGCCCAAAAAAGCAACATGGCAACGTGGCTACATGGGTGGCAGTGAAGGTCAAGGGCCTCGACGGACCAGACTCGGGCAGCAGAGGCTGGCTCTGGGGACGTGAAACGTCACCTCTCTGTGGGGGAAGGAACTGGAACTTGTGCGGGAGGTGGAGCGCTACCAGTTAGATCTGGTGGGGCTTACCTCAACACACAGTCTCGGTTCTGGAACCATACTCCTGGATAGGGGATGGACTCTATTTTACTCTGGAGTTGACCAGGGTGTGAGGTGCCGGGCGGGTGTGGGGATACTCACAAGTCCCTGGATTGAGCGCTGTTATGTTGGAGTTTACAGCGGTGGATGAGAGGGTCGCCTCTTTACGCCTATGGGTTGTGGGGGGGAGGGACTCTGACTGTTGTCTGTGCATATGCACCGAACACCAGTTCAGAGTACTCAGCCTTCATGGAGACCCTGCACGGAGTCCTGTATGGGGCACCAGTAGGGGACTCCATAGTCCTGCTGGGAGACTTCAACGTGCACATGGGCAATGATGGAGATACCTGGAGAGGCGTGATTGGGAGGAACGGTCTCCCTGATCTAAACCCGAGTGGGCGTTTGTTGTTGGGCTTCTGTGCTAGTCATGGATTGTCTATAATGAATACCATGTTCGAACATAAGGAGGCTCATAAGTGCACGTGGTACCAGAGCACCCTAGGCCGAAGGTCAATCGTATCATCTGATCTGAGGCTGCATGTTCTGGACACTCAGGTGAAGAGAGGGGCAGAGCTGTCAACTGATCACCATCTGGTGGTGAGTTGGGTCAAGGAGTGGGGGAAGATTCTGGACAGACCTGGAAAGCCCAAACGGGTAGTGCAGGTGAACTGGGAACGTCTGGAGGAGGCCCCTGTCCGCGAGATCTTCAACTCACACCTCCGGCGGAGTTTCTCTGGCACCCCTGTGGGGGTTGGGGGCATTGAACCTGAGGGGGCAATGTTCAAAGCCTCCATTGCTGAAGCTGTGGCGGAGAGCTGTGGTCTCAAGGTCTTAGGTGCCTCAAGGGGCGGTAATCCTCGAACATCATCGTGGACACCGGTGGTCAGGGAAGCCGTCCAACTGAAGAAGGAGGCCTTCCAGGATGTGTTATCCCGGAGGACTCCGGGGGCAGCTGCAAGGTACCGACAGGCCCGAAGGGCTGCAGCCTCTGCCGTGAAAGAGGCAAAGCAGCGGGTGTGGGAGAAGTTCGGAGAGGGCATGGAGAAGGACTTTCGGTCGGCACCAAGGTGTTTCTGGAAAACCATCTGCCACCTCAGGAAGTGGAAATGGGGAACCATCCAAGCTGTGTACAGTAAGGATGGGCCGATGTTGACCTCAATTGAGGAAGTAATCGCACGGTGGAAGGAACACTTTGAGGAACTCCTGAATCCGTCTAACACGCCCTCTATGGTAGAGGCAGAGGTGGAGGATGATGGGGGATCATCGTCAATTTCCCTGGTGGAGGTAGTCAAACAACTACACAGTGCCAAAGCCCCGGGGATTGATGAGATCCGTCCAGAAATGCTGAAAGCTCTGGGTGTGGAGGGGATGTCTTGGATGACACGCCTTTTTAACATTGCGTGGAAGTCGGGGACAGTGCCCAAGGAGTGGCAGACCGGGGTGGTGGTTCCCCTGTTCATAAAGGGGGACCAGAGAGTGTGTGCCAACTATAGGGGTATCACACTTCTCAGCCTCCCTGGTAAAGTCTACTCCAGGGTGCTGGAACGGAGGGTTCGGCCAATAGTCGAACCTCGGATTGAAGAGGAACAATGCGGATTCCGTCCTGGTCGTGGAACAACGGACCAGCTCTTTACTCTTGCAAGTATCATGGAGGGGGCCTGGGAGTATGCCCATCCGGTCTACATGTGTTTTATGGATTTGGAGAAGGCATATGACCGGGTCCCCAGGGGTTTACTGTGGGAGGTGCTGAGGGAGTATGGGGTGAGGGGTTCCCTTCTTAGGGCTATCCAATCGCTGTACTCCCAAAGCGAGAGCTGTGTCCGGATGCTCGGCAAAAATTCGGACTCGTTCCAGGTGGGGGTTGGTTTCCGCCAGGGCTGCGCTTTGTCATCAATTCTGTTTACGATTTGGACAGGATATCAAGGCGTAGTCATGGTGGGGAGGTGTTGCGGTTTGGTGACCTGATCTCATCGCTGCTTTTTGCAGATGATGTGGTCCTGATGGCATCATCGGTCCATGACCTCCAGCTCTCACTGGATCGGTTCGCAGCTGAGTGTGAAGCGGCTGGGATGAGGATTAGCACCTCTAAATCTGAGGCCATGGTTCTCAGCAGGAAACCGATGGAGTGCCTACTCAGGGTGGGGAATGAGTACTTAACCCAAGTGAAGGAGTTCAAGTACCTCGGGGTCTTGTTCAAGAGTGAGGGGACATGCGAGCGGGAGATTGGCCGGAGAATCGGAACAGTGGGAGCAGTATTGCAATCGCTTTACCGCACCGTTGTGACAAAAAGAGAGCTTAGCCGGAAGGCAAAGCTCTCGATCTACCGGGCAATCTTCGTTCCTACCCTCAACTATGGTCATGAAGGCTGGGTAGTGACCGAAAGAACTAGATCGCGGGTACAAGCGGCCGAAATGGGTTTTCTCAGGAGGGTGGCTGGACTCTCCCTTAGAGATAGGGTGAGAAGCTCGGTTATCCGAGAGGAACTCAGAGTAGAGACGCTACTCCTTTGCATTGAAAGGAGCCAGTTGAGGCAGTTCGGGCACCTGGTAAGGATGCCCCCTGGGCGCCTCCCTAGGGAGGTGTTCCAGGCATGTCCAGCTGGGAGGAGACCTCGTGGAAGACCCAGGACCAGGTGGAGAGATTATATCTCCACACTGGCCTGGGAACGCCTCGGGATCCCACAGTCAGAGCTGGTTAATGTGGCTCGGGAAAGGGAAGTTTGGGGTCCCCTGCTGGAGCTGCTGCTCCCGAGACCCGATAACGGATAAGCGGTTGAGGATGGATGGATGGATGTTTTATATTTTGAAGCATTTATAATGTTCCTGTTTCATAATTTTGTCATTTAGCATCCTGTTTTTGCACAGTTTGCCCATGAACTAAAGCAGCAGATAACTCTGAGGTCAATTTTGGAACAGTTTTAAATATTTAAATTGTCAACTTCAACACAACAAACAACATTTATCACTTTATAGCTTTTTTAATTTTCTAAACTTTAATATAGTAAGGTCATTTCGAGTGGAAATGAGCCACAAAGCTCCATGACTGCAGGGCCAGGGGTGTAGCAACCTTTAAAACGGGGTTATAAAGGGGTTATAAAATTACATTTTAAGAAGTTTAATTTGATTAATCGCAGTGCGAGGGGGGAAATTAGTCATTCGTGTAAAACAAAGGCTTTAAGACCAAGCAGAAGCCAGTGGATGGAACTAATGCGCATGCGGCAACCCCACTGGCTAGCGCTCACCGTCTGCATTTTTATTTCAGTAAATCAGTTTATACAACATGATTAATTTTACGAGCCCAACAGCCTATCTGGCATTAGCGTGACAGACACTGACCTGCTGACAATATGTAATCTACGTGAGGGAAGACGTGAACAAAAAGAGAAATAATCTCTGACAGTTGTAACTGAAAAATAGATTAAAATATTTTACATTGTACACAACTCTTAGTTATGACCAATAATGTCTCAAACACCACCACCCACTAATAATACTCTTTCAATAATTCTGTTTACTATGAAAAATATCCATTTTCATTCATGTTGGAGTAGACCTGTATGACTTATTTTATTCTGTGGAACCCAAACTGTATTATTCTGAAGATTTGTACTGCCCTGTGATGTGATTTGTCATGTGATTTGTCCTTCCCATGTGATTTCATGGCGCTTTGAAGCATCAAAAGCATTCAAATTACCATAAAGCGTTTTTTTTTTTAAATAGTCTATCAGTGAATAACTTAAAATTCATTCTGTTTCTCATACAAAAATAATGTATGACTTCAGAAGATTTGGAATATATGCAAATTGTAATATGCAAATCTTCCAATCAATTTGAGATGTTGCTTATTTTAACCAACAAAATCTCATGATTTGTAACTTACATTAGTTATTTTTGTCTTTCAGATGTGTTTCCAAAGAACCTTCGAAACAAGAGAATGAGCGAAACAAGTAATCTAGAAAAAAATATATATATATATATATATATATATATATATATATATATATATATATATATATATATATATATATATATATATATATATATATATATATATATATATATAAACACACACACATACACAGTTATATTAAGTATGTGAGACAACTATATTGATGCACCACTAATAACTAGACTTTACATTGTCTGAAGAATATGAGTGGTGCTTGAAATATATTTTAGGTCAAATAGTTTATTAAATTTGTGAACCCATCACCTTGATTGATTCCTAAGAAATTTTCAGAGGTATTTTATTGAGTTCTAAAAATGCCCATTCTGTGATGTCATTAAGGGTACAATACCCAAGTCCGTAAAACATGTAAAACTACTTCATCAACACCAGCGAGACTTTAAAATAGAATGTAATATAGAGGCATATAAGAGAAGCCTACAAGACTGTCCCTAGTTTTAGAAACCACAACTACCAAAACCATGTAACCTATGTACAGTACTGTGAGCTTGAGTCACTTAGAACGTGTGGCAGGTTCACTATATTTTACAGTTGAATTATACAGTTGACCTATTTGAGAACAAGATCAAACTTGATGAGTGTACTTGTTGACTGTACATTATCCTTTACCGATATAATTTTATAGTTTGTTTCAAACTGTGTGCCAATAAACTATGTTTTGTTTTTATGTTTACAGTGATGTTACAAATCTGGAGAAGAATGCTGCACTGCTCGTTTTACCATCTCTATCTCAAGATAATAGCACATTTCTCTTCTGTCTGGACAATGTGAGTTGTCATGTTTTTGTGTATTTGTTTTGTTATGCTAAAAATGAAATACAGTTGTTCCAAACTGTATGACTGTCATTTGTCTGTGATAAGTAGATGATTAAGATGACAGAATTTTAAGGAATTGACAGCCACAGTCACTTTGTCACAACACAGTCACAACCATTCACTTTGATTGTATAGAAAGAATGATGCATTGAAAGTGAAAAAATATGGTGCCCAGGAAGAAACAGGTTCGGTTAACTTAGTTTTGTTGTGGCCACAACATTTTAACTCATGGGAACGTGATAATATGTCATTTCCTCAACACAGGATCTTGAAGCCATGACTTCACATTGCATGGCCACGAATTAAGGATGCTGTTATCTTGACAAAATGATCTTGTTGCCTCAAAATAATATCTCATGGACGCAACATATTATCATGTTCTCATGATTTAGTATGTCATGCCCATAACAAAACAAAGTGAACCGAACTCGTCCCTTCCCAGGCACCGTAAAAAAATGACTGAGGCCAAGATATTTTGTTTCACCAAAGAAAAAAAAGGCAGGTTTGTAATAAAATGGGGTTGACTAAATGATGATAGAGTTTAGATTTTTGGTGAAATATCCATTTAACTCAAAGGACTTTATTGTATTTTCAATTACTCAACAGATCTGTAAATATTTTTCAAAAACTTACAGGAATCCACATAGTTTTCATGGAGTTTTAAACCCTACTTATGTGAAAAGAGCCAGCATCAGAATGGATGGTGTCAATATCCTGACTGAAGACATGGAGGTGACAAAGGCACTGGGGTGTCTCTTTGCTATCTATTTCATGTTCAGTGTGGCATATCCAAAACCCATCATTCACACAATGAATTTCATTGAGCACTGTTTGTTGAAACTTTCCAGTGGCCACAAAAGAGTGTCTATCCCAGTTCTCAAAATGTACAACCAACTATCATAGTTATAATATAATATTATAAATTGTTGTTGATATAGTTTAGTCATAATGAACCTTATTTGTAGTTAATGTTTTAATGTCAATTTGTACATATAAAGGAAGTATTCTTGATCTTTAATGCTGATGTGAATTTTTGGTTAATGTTTTGATGCCAGTTTGTACATTTAAGAACTTAATATTAGTCTTGAATGCTTTAACACTAAAATTACTTTTAGTGTTTGTTGTTTGCATAATAATCATAATAATTCTTATAGCTAACATATTTCTTAAATTCAATGACTAAACACTGTACACTATTAATTTGGGTTTATTTGTTTGAATTATTTTCATTATTTGAATGATATTTGTGTCATGTTTATGGTCAGTGAAATCTTCCCCATGCTACTTTATTACATATCTGTCATATCACAGACAATCAGCAACTCTATTTCCCAGGAGGCACCACCAGCTACAAACATGGCTGCTGAGGACTACACTTCCCACACATGCACACGCTCACCTTCGCCGGAGTACTAAACACACACACCTGCAACCAATCTCACACACAGCTCAATCACAGTATTTAAGGACTTTGTGAACTCTTAGACTTTGCGATGTAAACATTCAGTTGACTTGTTCCCTGCCGTTATCCAAGCCTTATTCTCGTGTTTTGCCAAAGTGACTTTTGACCATTGTTTTTGTTCTCGACCTCGATTCTCTGCCTTGCCTAGTTTTGTCTGTTTGCCTGATCGCCCGACCCATTGCCTGTTTCTTGACCACACTATTGTCTCATGATTTGGATTTGTCTGCCTGCCTTTCTTTATTAAAAGCTCTTATCTGCACTTGCATCCGTCCTAACCTTCATTACGTGGCTCACGTGACACCTTCTTTTTGTTTCTCTAGTTACTGTCCCGATTAACCTGAACCATGGTGTCTCAAATTATGTTTAGTAATTTGGGACATATTGAAAAAGATTAAATTATAAACATATGTACATAATTGGAACTTTATGCTTTTTGGGGACTATTTCCTGTTTAATGCTGACCACACCTCCTTATATGATGTCACATGAATTAATTCATGTTTCTGTCAAACAGCTCCACTGCAAGAGCTCAGTTTTTATTTTTACTTATCAGACCAGAAGATAAATCTTGTTACATGTAACTGTCCCAATTCACCTGAAATTACCCTGCAAAAAAATTTACACTATTAAATATTTAACTAATAGTATTATATCGTTAAAAACATGTCTTTAAATAGTGTCTACACTGCTGCCTTTAAGCACAAGCACTTGCCTTTTATCCCAAGAAAATACTGGGAGACAGAAATGCAGACTAGAGGAGCACATCAAATTTTTTTCTTTGTTGACAAATGTAATACATTTTAACATAAAACAAGATTGTTTTTTTTTTTCATTTAAATAATAAAAGACAAATACTATGACATATAAATGAGAAGGTTGCAAACATTCAAATTAACATCTAATGGGAATATAGCAATTTGTGAAGATATTGCTGCATGAATAGTCCTGGTTGTAATTACCACAGTAATCACTGCAAATTTCGTTTAATTTAGCAGCATGGCTTCCCCCTTACTCTGCAACTTATAAAACAGCATTTGATGCAGCACATTATATAATTTTGCATTCTGTTCATTTGCTTTTTACATTGTGCACAGATAGTTGTGCACACAACTTACAGTAATGCTTTGGTTACTGTCAGACCATACCTGGAGGTAGCAACAGGATAAAGGCCTGGCCCTCAGGGTGTTGTAGGATTCTACGTGAACAGGCAGCAACAAAACCACAGAAATCTGGACCAAACGTTACACAAGAACTCTACTTAGTTTGACACAGTTAGTTTGCCTAATTTCAGTTATAAACAATAGGGTAAACATTGGGACATCTCGGATCGAAGGTTGAACCCCCTTAGCCCAGGAGGAACCCTGCCAAACCTACTGATTTAGCCCATGTGGACAATGTGTGTTTTCATTGGCCAAGTACAGATGAATGGTCCACAGAAAAACACCCAAGGACACAGCCATAAATATGATAACCTAAGGCCAAAAGGGGGGTAACTTACCCAGGGAGGCCTCAGGAAAAGGTTAACACAGTCTTCTAATGGAATGAGACCTTTGTTATTTCTCCTAGGAACACAAAAGTTCATCCTTTTCTCACCACCACTTTCACATTCCACAGACTGCATCAGAACACTCTATATAGTCTACAGGGACAAACACTGTGAAAATGATACATGCAATCACTGTAATACAATTGCAATTGCCTATTTTCTTCCATGTGTAGCATGATAGGCTATATGCCTATCAGGCTGAGCTTTGTTTCGAGGATGTTTGTTACTGTGACACTTGTGACGTCATTAACTAGTGCCGTGTCAAGCGCATATATAAGCGATATACACCAGCAGCTTAAGTGTCCTGGGATACCACCCTGTTTCCTGGCCTGTGTTTAGAGGCTGCTGTGACTCCTGGTCTCCCGACTTAGCTCCACTGCTTGAAGAGTGGGTGATAATGTTACAACTGGTTCAGCGCTTCTCAACTTATTGTGTCTTGATTCCGCTGATGCGCATTTGCTTTTTGCTAGGTATGTTTTTTAGGTGATTGTTGCAATGGTGCACTGGCTCGTGTAGTTTGGCGATTGGTAATTTATTTCAATTTTAGGCTAAGAATTAACATTTGTGCATGCGGATGGCGACTGTTGAATGTAGGCCGAGTACTCGAGTACCCTGTTATATCCAGAGTCCCGCGGCTATTTAACGGTAGGTCAGCAATTTTAGTAATTTCATTTTTATTATAACAACACTAAAGAATTATTTCATTTGTATCTGCTGTCTGTATGGATTACAGGGGGAAGCGCCGTTTCTTTGCCGTGGCATTACCGCTGCTTTGGTCCATCTGCTTTGTGTAATGTGTGCTCAGAACTGATTAGGTGCATATTTGTAGTGGAGGCTATATCGTGTGATGCATTTTTATTACAATAAAGGATTTTTGTATTTGAGAACAGATACCTGTGTCCCCACACTTCTTTCTGCCTTCAGGTGAAAAACCTGTGTGTACCCTTATGGCCAAATTCTTTGGGTGAAATTCCCAGGTCGGCGTAGTCTGGAATTAGTTATTTAATTATTTTTCTAGTTAGGTAATATCTCCAATTCTGATTTGGTCTTGGGCCTCACCGCTCGGTTAGACATGCTTTATTTTGTACTTTTCATGCTCATAGCCACAAGGTTACCCTTATTCGTTTGATTATTTAGCATGCATTATTATGGTTGATCAGTGTATAAAAAACAACCAACATATGTCTTGTTTGGTATGTGTGTTTTCATTCAATAATTTTCTGAAGGATGAGAGCAAGGAAATTTAGGTAGAATGTCATTATATGCATGTGTTAATATTTGGAACCAAAGTTTGATCCACACTTCATGAAAAAGTGTGAAACCACATGACTACAGAAATAATGGACTGATTTCATAGGCAGAGAATATGGCTTACACCCTGCCTTAAGACAGTGTTTGATTGGAGGAAACATGTCGGGCTTGGACTAGCCAGAAAGGGCTAAAACCCCATGACACCAAAGTAAGCTGAATCATACATTAGGAGTCAACAGTTAAGAATGACGAAGAGTCACTCAGGAGCTCCTGTTAACCAAGAAGTTCTTGCCCCTCAACATTACGAGGTAATCACATTTGCTCTAAGACTCTGCATCAAGACTGGCTCCTGCAAAGCCTCCGACTCCAGCCTTTGCACCACTGGGAACCTCTACAATGTTCTTCTGCAACCCGCCTACAACACTCCGCCAGATATGCCTTCACTCCATTCACCATTCCTGATTGGCATCCCAAGACACCACTCCAAAGCAGAACAGACACTGGCAAATCCACATCACCGGGAAAGCCCACCAGACAACACCACAAAAAGGGAATCCCCACCAAGAGCAAAGCAAACGTAAAAGAACAGTACCTCCAGATTCTTACTACACTGGTGTATTTAATACAAAGTTTAAAGCTCTTCTAAATGAAACAAAGGTCAAATTGATAAGTTGAAGGTTCATTCAGGTCATGGTCTGAGAAATAGCATACAGTGCTAGAAACTTGGGATTTCATTCATTCTCTGTTCAAAACCCTTCTTCACCGACCTTTCTGTGCTTAAATGTGTGTGTTTATCTAGATTAGTTAGTTAGATTAGTTTGTGTTTTTATAGAAGTCTAAAATCAGACAAGACTTTATTAAAGGCAAATATCTTATGTTTACAAGTTAATGTCTTAAAGTGCCAATCTTGTTACCGTGCACTTAATATAGTGTTTCACTATATTTAGGATATTATTGTCAGTGGCCACGGGGGTAATATCTTGTGCAGAATTAATATACTAATTTCAACTTATTGCTCGATGAATAGTTGATCAGCTTTGAATTATTAAGTTTGCAAAAATTTCCCCCTCTGAGCTGATCTGCTAGTTTCCCCTATATAATTTTGGTGGAATACACGAGCAGTTCAATCTAAATTGCAAACCCTACAGTGTTTTTTCCCAACACAATAAACAATGCAGAGAGAAGCAATCCACATAATGCTTCACAATGATAGCAGCATAGCTAATGGCCTCTTACCTGCCTTTTTACTGGTCACATTATACTCATGTTAGTACATTCAGTCACTGTGAGTGATAACACTGCACTTCAGGCTGATTGCATTTCAAAATTGTTGTTTTCTTACTGTTTAATAGAGTTCAGAAGTCATGTTGTACTAAACCTACAGGCAGAAAAAGTGATCAATTTCATTCTCTTACAGGTAGCTATCTGTGGTTAAATCTGCTGTGATTCTTAAAGAAAAAGCTCTCATATGTGCAAAGATAAACTAGAATTAGGACTTTTAAGATCAGAAATATTCATAAGAAACAGAGTCTGGAGTTGTTGTAATGAAGAGATAAGGAAAAAGTTTCAATGTATCATTATAATGGCTAAGGGCTTCTGCATGTCCTTAATGCAGGATTCAGACAAAATAGAACACTGAAATAAATAAGAGGGTAAGCATCACATGAAAATTTCCCGTTTCCTGTGGCAGCAGAACTGTGCAGACTGTGTTGAGATTTTGTGTATCTGTCTGCGCCAAGAATAGAAACAGCATAGCCTATGGATCCACTGCCACCAGGATAAAGTGTTTCTTAAAGATGAATGAATGATTATTCATTCAAAAGGAAGAAATGGAGGGTTATGGAATGTCCTAGTGAAAGCCCAGATTTGAATCCCATTTAAATGTTGTGGAGGGATTTGAAACAGGTAGTACATGCAGGAAACATCTTGCAACTGAGAGAATATTGTATGGAACAGTGGTCACAAATTCCAGCAAGCCTGGCGGACAATTATGCAAAATGCCAACAAGAAGTTATTTCTGCTAAAGGGGGCAATACTAGCTTCTGAGGCCAAGGGTGTAGTTACTTTTTCCACAGAAGAATATCATATCTATTGATATTTCTGTTGAATAAATGACTGAAATAGCAAATTTCCCTTGTGTTTTTGTTTAAGTATATCAACTTCATTAATAGGCACTGTCTCAAAGATGTTTCAAATGTTTGCTTGTCCAAATATGTCAAAAAAGGAAACAATTTCCATGGGGTGTACTTGTTTTTTCACATGCCTGTATTTGAGCTTTTGCATTAATAACAGTTTTACTCTTGGACAATAACCTCTTAATAATAAGCAGTCCTTCCATGATTTTGTGATCGCAGTAGTTACTGCAAAATCAAGGAAACTCAACAACTCAAAAACAAGCAATATTCAGAGGAGTTTGCAACTTGTCAAAATTACTGCAGCTTTTGGCCAAGATGCATCAGGAGACATCATCACAATGCGCTTTCAGCAAAGCCCTCTTTGATTCACATACGCCGAACATGAGTACAGCTAAAAGTAATCATTTACCAACAAACATTGCTGCAAATGATCACCAAAACAATTTTGTGCAATTGCAATTTAGAAAAATTTTCTGCGAAAAAAAGCACAAAAAACTGTGCAAATGCATCACAAATTGTGAGAAAAAAAAGCCACAGCAAAACCAAGTATTTTTGGCCGAAACAATCACAACAAATTAAATCCTGTATGGACTGGTTAACATGTTTGTTCAATTTGACATTACAACTGTTTCTTTCTGTTCTGTGTAATTTCTAAAAATAAAAATAAAAAACAGTTTGGAACCTGTTTGAAAAGTGTCCGTATTTAAATCTCTTTTCTACCAAAATGGTGCTGGTTCTCGAGCCTGAGCCTGTGCTTGGATGGTATAGAAAATATCAATGAAGTGTATTCAATATGTATAACCAACATTTAGAATTATTACTGAAGCATAATTGAATAATCAATATTGGTTAAAAAGCAGAATCTATGTGTATAATCAATAGTTAGAAGCATAATCTAAATCCATAGAACAATGTTTGATAAAGTGATATTCTGAATGTGTATTGAGTTGAATGAACTCTGTGTTTTAGTGTACAATAATTGTTCTTCTGTATTAGCTGGCACCTTTCTGCACAGCAATAAATTGGCAGTAGATATTTGCGTGTGTTAGTAAATAACCTTGAGGCCAGATACCAATTAGGGAGTTAGGAGAGGGCCTCTGGAAAGGATGTAGATATCAGCGGGGACAACCGATAGAGACAGACAGATGCTCATTGAGGCCTAAGAAGGGAGTCAGGGTCAGGACACACAAACCTGTGTGAAACCTTTTTTTGTAAAAAGGAAACCTTGTCCTCGTGAAACCTTTTCAAGAAAAACAACTAACTGTGCATGCTCCACAAATTTAAGATAACACATAGACATGAATATTTAATTGTGGCAAAAAAGATTGGTCTGTTTTAACGAGGAAAGGCAAAACCCCACCTACAAAGACTACGCTGTGGAGAAAGGTATATAAAATGCTGTGTGTGCTTGCATAATTCGGACTGTCTGCAGATTGTCACACTTTATTGGTTTTCAATAAAGTTTATTTACTTTTTGACATCTACTAAACTCTCTGTCTCTGAAGTTTTTGACTTAGGCTAAAAAGGTTGATTTTTCCACGACATAACTGGTGACCCCGACGTGATTGACTAGGAACGCAGAGGGAGGCCGTGAGGACTGACCCGGCGGGGAAGCCGCACAAGCGTGACTACTTAATTTAAGGTAAGCAGTTTTCTGTTTTTTGGATAAAACACTCGTGTGGTCTTCCTATGGCTCTGCCCGAGACGTTGCCTTTTCCTCTCATAAAAAGCGCCTTCAAATTATGAGCTAAATTAAGAAAAGAGGGTTTTTTAGATCTCAAAAAAAAAAAAAAAATCAAACTGTATGCAGAGTATATGTGTAGATTGTGGTGTTTTGTCTTGAGCAGTGTGTTTGCAAGCCTGCAGTGTCCAGGTGTAATAAGGAGTCAGATTGAATACTGAGGAATGTGGATTTGACACTCAAGGCCTAACAGTGATATATAGTGAACTTGCTGAACTGCTGTATTAGCAGAAGTGTCCTAGTCAGAGTGAAGCGGTTGATATTGTACACTGCGCCGAGGGTTTTAAAGAGGTGTGTTATGTATTATGAAATTTTTTATAGAGAAGAAGTGCTGAGCTGATGTGACGTTCTAGGGAGAATGTAGCATTTAAAAGTTCTAGGGAGAACTTAGTGTTAAGACTTTCAAGAGAGAGTGAACGCATTGGGCCCAATAAACCCTAAGTGGGGTCACGCAAGAGGCGTGTTGAAGTGGGATAAGGGTGTAAGTCTTGTATGTCTATATGTTATTTGTGCTGAATGCTGGTTATATTTGCTATATGCTGATTATTTGTGCTGAATGCTGGTCATATCTGCTATATGCTGGTTATAATTACTAAATGCTGTTTTAATGTGCTGACTGATGTTTGAGAGTTTTATAGGTGCAGAATGTTGGTTTAAGTATTTTTTCTTTTTCCTTTTTCTTTTGTGGAGTCAACTCTTGTTTTATTTCTATTATATTTTTTTTACATTATTATTTAATTTTTTACATTATTATTTTGTTGAGTGATTGATCCTAGTTTGGAGGCTAAACGGTCGTTGTCTACTTTTCTTGAGTGAGTTTCTGGCCGGCTGGCCACGTGGCTCTGATCCATCCACGGCTCGCTGTGGGCGCATTCTGCATCAATTGACACTGAACCGTGGTATCGTAAAACTCCACACTGATCCGAGCAGGAAAGCGCTCCAATCCTGTTGAATCAGCGTGTCTGATTTCTTCATTTTTGAGTGACGTTCTCCTGTGATTGCGGCGTCGTGGGGTTCGATGCTGTGGCGGTGTACAATTGCTGGGCTCTCCCCGGTGAGTGAGTGGTGGAAATGAGTTGAGGGTGTCCGAGCGAGATTCCACTTGAGTGAGGGGCAACATTCCGGGAGCCTTACATTAGGAAGATATCACTCTGTTATTATTAGAATAAAGTGTGTATATGAACTCCATACATAAGGAGACATGTGTGTTTGATAAGCTCTGAAAATTAGTTTTGGAGACAAGTGTGAGTGAAGGCCTCAGTGTGTGTGCGTGTGTGTGTTCTTATCTGCGCACGGACGCTGTGTGTGTGTGATCCTCAGATTGAGCGGAGTGTAACAGAACTTTGTGAAATATTTCTGCCTTTTTATTGAATGTTTGAATCTGGTTTGCGTCATTACATCATTGGTGCAGACTGTGGGGTGTGAGTCCGGTGGGACTGTTAGTATTATAATAATTACTTTGGTATCAATAACTTTTTTTGTTTAAAAAAAAAAGAAATTGTGAAACAGCCAAGAACTTGCCATTGTAAATATTTTGGACATCTGCCTGATTGCCCGTTGTATAAAATCACTTAGAACCTCTAGGCCTGTGATATATAAAAATATACCCAAAAATTAGATGTGTAGGCTTTTCGGTCACTTACCCACATGCAGGTTGTGTGATCCAGCTGGGGAGACACAACATTTGTTGAAGAATGCATGATCTGCTATATTTCTGCTAATTGAGCTTGGGTGTTACATATTTGACTAAACTCACATTTTGTTATTTAGGCTGAGTGTTACATATCTAGTTCATTCTTTTCATTTGTACCAAGCGCTATACATTGTCTTTGGCATTTAGGTCGTGCTATATACATAAATATATTAAATTTACTCTTGTATCTTTGTACCCTTGTCGGCTGAATTAACAGTTATGTATACCACATACTCTTGTACCTTTAATATTTGAGTCAAAGTTATGGATCTTCAGTAGCCTTTGTCCCAATTCGCACTGTATAGAAAAGGGAACCCTTTTCTCCTTTATTTACGAGTATAAAAGAAAGAGTATTCATGAGAGTACATACTCATTCATCTGAAGAAGCACATTAAATTAGGAATTAAAGTGCTGAATGGAAGCAGAGTTAGTTACATTGCTTCAAGAAACACAGGGAGTCAGTAATCACTTCTGGAAGGAGCGATTTTATTTTGACATCAGAGGGTCGAGGCAGCCTCTAACAGAGCAAAGAAAAAGCACATTTTTGGTGCGAATAACTAATATATTAAATTTAACAGAAGTACAAGAAGAATTTCTCTACGTTAACTGGCGAAGACTGATAGAAAATAACTGGACAATTGATCATTTGGAAAAGCTGCTAGACAACTTTTTCCTACCTGAGTCTCCGTGGCATTTTGCCTAGGCATCCATAGCTCCCCAGGTTGAGCCATACTTCAGATTAGGAGGTTTTGAAAAGGGAAAAGGGGAAACTGGACAAATTATAAATAATCCAGTAATAGAGGCATGCCCAGTTCTGAGACAAGTTTATTGGGTAAAACAAACAGCAGAGGGTGGACTTGCATCATTAGATAAACACACGACACTAGGGGGACCTGTGGTAAAGATTATACCAAACGGCGACAGGCATCATCTGTCACTCAGACTGACTCAAGGAAATGTTAAGAGTTGGGGCAGATAAATTATAAATTGGAGTCCTGTGGCATTAAAAAAGGGTGACTGATTATCTAGGCTTAGGCACTTTTGTTATTCCGGAAGTGTGACAAAATGGCACCTACTTCTGTAGAACAGAAGATATCCACCCCTGTAGAAGTGTTGGGGTCTAAGTACCCACTGTGTAAGGAATACATTGCCAAAATCTCAGAAAAATGGCACAAAAGAACTAAGCTCTTGACAACAAAGTAGCCCAGAGAAGGGACATTTGACATGGCGTTGTGTGATGAGATGGAAACATTGATAAAAAATTATAAGGTCACTGATAAAAGTAAGCTGAGAGAACCAAAGCGGGAAAAAGAGCAAGAGGTCCTGAGACTGTTCAAAAAAGAAGGAGAAGACTCGTGGAAGAGCATGAAACAAGTGAGGCATTTGATGAGAAAAGAAAGTAACAAGTTAGACGAAAATGCAGAGGAGGAGGTTAGGCCTCCTCCTTATTCATTAGTTAGGTCATCAAATCCATTGGCATCCCCTAACCCGTCTGCGCCCCCTAACGTAGTTGTGCCCCATAATCTTTTTTTGCAACCTGGGGGTCTGTACCCAATGATAAAAGGGACAGTGCAGGTAGCTGGGGATGTAGAGATGGTTGAGAAAGATAGAAGCATGTCTGGGAAAAGGAGAAGAAGCTCAGAGGGAGAAAGACAGGGCAAGGAAAGCAAGAAGAATTATATAGATGCTTATTCTCGGATAAACACTGCCACTGGAGAATTAACAGAAAGGGTATTGCAGAGTGAGGGGAGAATATCTAAAAAAGGCTGTGATGGTTTAGCTAAAGGGAAAGCCTGTGAAAGAATAGAGGAGTTCATATTATGCTAGGGAGGATGAAACAGATTCAGAGGAGGTGAGAGAGGAAGCCAAACTAGATAGGGCCGAGGGAGGAGTAGAAGGTACACAGAAACAGCACAGTATGGTGGGAAGGCCTTCACTAGAACAGTGTAGATTCCAGGAAGTGGAACACAGGCGAGTTGTAGGTGGAGACTTGTATTTTGAGTATGTTGGGGAAGAAAATTCTCCATATGAGACATTGCTCAGACCAGGCGATATAACTCCCCTTCCACCCTGGTCACGGGGAGAAGGAGGGAGACTTAGAGTACGAAATCAGACAGACCCAAATAAAGTGGCGAGAGTATTTCCAATTTTGATTAAGGGTGTACAGGCCGAATATGTGCCCTGGGCTACAAAGGATCTCGATGGGCTGATCTCTCGCCTTCCTGATATCCACGAGGAAGCTGGGAAGTGGATCACGGTGTTTGAAGAAGAAACGATGGGCAGACTGCTTGCTGTAGGAGATATGAAGGCACTTCTGGCTAAAGTTTTAGGGGGAGGTAAGATGACTGAAATTCTGACAGCAGCACATATGAGAGGGGCCGTGGGAACCACACAAGCAGATGGGGTTTCCTTCGATCATCACCGACCCAATTAGTGGCAGACATTAAGAACTGAGTATCCAAGTGGATACTCACAAGTGGATCCCAAGTCTTTGAAAGGGGAACAGCTGGGGGAAGCAGAAAATCCAATTGCTTATGTTCAACATCAGCTAAAAAGATGGAAGCAAGAGACAGAGAAGGATCCTGAAAGAGATCCTGTGATAAACCCATGGTTCAGAAAGGCAATACTGGATGCTATGCCGCCGGCTGTAAAAGCCAAGCTTGAAGATGTGGTCGGTCTTTGCTCTAAATTGCACAAGGAATTCTGTGACCATGTGGCTTACGCTGTCGGACAATACAGAAAAAGTGAGCAAAAACTGAAATCCCAGGAAAGAGAATTGCAACAAAGGCTGGCACAATTACAGTTTAACGAGCTGACGACCAGAAACAAGAAAAAGACTCCAGCTCCTGACAAAGAAGAGGCAGGACAATCAGCAGTGATGGCTCCTATGAATACACCTCCCCCACCTTCTGTTCAGTCAAACCCTCAGGCAGCTCCTCCTGCACCACAGCAGCAAGCTGTGCCTGTCATTAGGGTTTATCAGCATCCAAACAACATGAACTGGCAGCGAAGTCCACCCCCAAGAGGACAGAGAGGAAGCGGCAGAACTACTGTAGGTCCTCCTGGAGTATGCTGGGGATGTGGCCAAAATGGACACGCAAGACGTCATTGCCCCACCAATCCATGGCAACAGCCTCCCAGGGGTAGAGGGGAGGGGAGCTGGATTCAGACCACTCGGGAACCTCCACATGGCCCAATCAATCCATGGGGAGGGCCGAATCCGGGTTATTAGGGGTGCCCAGGGAATCCTATTGGGGAGGGTCAGCTTCCACTTATAACAACTAATGCTGATCAAGAACCTATGCTGTAGGTTAATATTGAGGGCAGAATTACACCCATGATGGTAGACACTGGAGCTACTTACACATGTGTAAGTCCAAATTATGCCTCTCACCTCCCCATATCTGGCAGATTTGCTAAGACTGTAGGATTCTCGGGACACACACAGCTAATTCCAATGACAGCTCCAGTTTGTCTACAAGCCAAAAATGCAGAGGTAAAAATACAGATTTTGGTATCACATCATACTCCTGTCAATTTATTAGGAAGAGATGCGCTTTGTAAATTAAATCTCCAAATTTGGTGCTCTCCAGATGGAGTATACATAGACAGCAAGGGAATCAACACACAAATGTTTCTTTCAGAACCAAAAGCAAATGTGTATTGGTTGGGAAAATTAGATGATGATGTAGAGAAAAGCTTTAGAAAGTGGGGGAAATACATTGAGGCTCAGATCCCTCGGGCTAAAAAACCAGACTGTGATCCAGAAACTGAACAACGATGGTTAAGCAGAACAAAGGAACATAAAGTTCCTATGATGTCACAGTACATCATCATAGGGGCACAGGGCGCGGCTATGCAAATTGACAATTGTGAATTCATTGACAACTGGTTTCAGGTTCCAAATTCAGTACCACATGTGACACTTTATGTAAATAATGGATGGGAGTCAAAAGACTTGGGGCCTATAATGAAGGAGGCAGAAACAACTAAGTGGGAGAGTACAGAGAATCTTTTGATTTTTTAATCTGCTGGCAAAGCTTTCCTTAAAATTCTTTGTGCTACTGTCATGGTAGGAGCTCCGCAGGTAATAGTGATTGGTGACAACACCCAAATACAGATGCCAGAAACACAGGTGATAAAATCTAAGACGGCTGAGTTGCTAAAAGACATGGGAGAACAGGTGCCAATTGAACTGTGGTCGCAGCATGACACTGATGTGGGCCTAGTAAAATCTGCCAGCCCAGTTAAAATAGAATTAAAACCAGGTTTATGCTTACCACGAAAAACTCAATACCCATTGCGTCCTGAGGCCGAACAAGGTATAAAAGCAACCACTGAAGGGTTAATCCAGGCGGGCGTGTTAATTGAAACATCAGGCTATTGTAACACCCCAATTTTACCCATTGCAAAATCAGACAAGTCAAAATGGCGTCTAGTCATGATTTGCGAGCAGTCAATAATGTAGTACAAGACTGGCCAGCTGAGGTTCCTAATCCACACACGCTACTGACAAATGTTCCTCCTGATGACAAGTATTTCACAGTGATTGATCTTTGCTTTGCTTTCTATAGTGTTCCACTGGCAGAAGAAAGGTAAGCAATACACATATACTAGAATGCCACAAGGCTTTAAGCATTCTCCACATGCCACAAGGCTTCTAAGCATTCTCCACATGTTCACAGGTTCTGAAAACTGATCTTGATGATCTTTGTTTGGAAAGTTGTCTCCTTATGTACATTGATGATTTACTAATTTGTTCATCACTCGAACAATGCCACAGAGATTCTATGAAGGTATTGACTAAGTTGGCTAAGGGAGGACACAAAGCCTCCGAAACAAAATTGCAGTATTGTCAATCACAGGTAGAGTACCTAGGACGATTGATTGCATACAGGACTAAGGCTGTATCTCCAACACAGCTTCAGGGCATAAGTAAAGCACCATTGCCACAGACTGTAGGACAAATTATGACTTTTTTGGGCATGACTGGGTTTAGCTCAGACTGGATAGCTGACTATGCGATAAAAACAGGTCCATTAAGGGCACTCATGAAACAAGCTGAGCATCAAAATTTGCGTGCTCCATTACAATGGAACACTGATGCTCTAATAGCCTTCGAATCATTAAAAAGGGAACTTCAGGTTGCACCCGCAGTAACTTTCCCAGACTACACCAAACCATTTCATCTATATGTAGCCGATAGGGCTCAGGGATATGCCTCTGCAATTCTGATGCAGGAAACATGTAGTGGTAGGAGAAAACAGCCCATTTCATATTACAGAACCAGGCTAGACAGTGTAGTTCAAGGTTATCCCCCATGTTACCAACAGGGACTCACTGCCTTATACTATGCTTATGAAAAAGCATCCATTCTGACCATGGGTTACCCAGTGACCATTTACACCCACCACAAGGTGGCAGAGCTGTTAAACCAAGGGAGATTTGTTTTGACTCAGGCTGACATGATTCCTTTGGAATATGAAGGGAAACCTCATGACTGTGTAGCAGAGTCATTAGCCTTTACTCGTCTCAGACCTGACTTAGAGTCTTCACCTATACCCGAAGCCAATGTTTCTTATTTTGTTGATGGTTCTTGCTTTAGAGATCACACAGGCATGCATGCAGGGTACGCAGTCATGAAAAAACAAAAGGATTTTGTGTCAGTGATAACACAGCATTGTAACCAACCGTGCTCCGCTGAACTGGCTGCGCTAAAAGCTCTTACTACTGCATGTCAGTTTGCTGAGGGACAAACGGCTAATATATACACTGACTCTGCATATGCAAATGCTGTATGTCATCTGTTTGCAGCGGTGTGGAAACGGAGAGGTTTTATAAAAAGTGATGGAACCCCCATCCAACATGCTGAACAGATAGGTCAATTGATTACTGTTATGATGCATCCAAAGCACTTAGCAATCATTAAATGCCAGGCACATAAAAAGGGCAATGACTTTGTTATAAGAGGTAACAATGCTGCAGACATGGAGGCAAAGCAGGCCTCAGGCTGCCAAGTAGCAGTAATGGCCCCAATGGTGCTTAATCAACCTCAGCCTACTGTAGAAGATATTGTCCACATACAACATCAGGCAAATGCATATGAACATTCAGTATGGCAACAAAGAGGCATTACTAGAGACACACATGGTGTTTGGCGCTCACATGAAGGACACATGATTGCACCCACCGCACTTCTCACTGTTCTCATTTCAAATGCACAATGGGTTTGATCATTGCGCAAAGGGAGAAATCATGAGGAAGATAAAACAGCAGGGATACTGGTCTCCATACTTACAGGTGACGGTGGACAATTTTTTGTCTGAATGTTAAATTTGTCCTAAAAATAATGTCAGAAAGGGAGCATCAGCACCAATAGGGCACATACCGGTACCAGAAGGGCCATTCAAACACCTAGTGATTGATTATGTAAATATATGGCAAAAAGAGTAAAAGGTAAAAGGTACATGCTGGTAATAATAGACAGATTTAGCAGATGGGTGGAGGCAACCACCAAGCTGCAGGGACAGTGATTAAATTTTTGACCAGAGAAGTAATTCCCAGATTTGGCATACCGTCGCAGATTAGCTCTGACAAAGGCTCAGCTTTTGTTCAAAAAACAGTGAAAACAGTTTTGCAGCTACTGAGAATGAAGCAGAGATTGGGACGTGTTTATCATCCTCAGTTGCAGGGAATGGTGGAAAGGGTGAACGGTACTCTTAAAGCTAAGCTTAACAAGATCTGTGCTGACACTAAACTTAATTGGGTAGATGCTCTACCTCTTGCACTGATGAATTATCGCATGCAGAGTAACAGAATTACGCATCTAACACCGCAGCTGGGGGAATTGCAAATCGCTTTCAGAAGCGGCCCGCACCATCCATATAAGTCACCTATATATAATTATTATATAAAAAATAGAACTGAGTACACATTTTGCCATCGATATCTATGCCTCCCCACTTTTGAAAAGCACCAGCCCCCACTGGATTAGAGACATACTTTTGACTCTCACACCAGGATCAAACGTGTGAAACTTTTGCAGTGTGGAGACAAGAAATGTGAAAGGGCAATTGGAAATAGACTGAATGGGAGTTTAGAGGATGGATTTATTTACTGTAAACTATCCTTTAAGTTTTCTCTAAAAAATTCACATTACAGGGTCAAGCAGCAAGCATACTCCATAAAGAATGGCATTAGTTAGGTTGATCAAGAGTTTGAACTGTCATGTTATCAGGCGTTAATGACTGTGAGGGAAATTATTAATTTTTACTTTTGTTCTTGTTCTGTCCATGTTCATCAGAGGATAAATCTAAGAAGGTCATGCCATTTAGATTAGTACAGAATTTTTATTTGCTTACAGAGACACAAACATGTTTTTCTTTTAAGTGTTCGACCCTGAAACAAAGCCAGTTTTAACTGCCTCAAACTGCTCCTTATCGGTACATAGAAGTGTATCGTGCCCTGTGCTTCATATATATAGTATATGTTCAGCACAAGCGCCCCAGAGCACTCTCATTATTCTATCCTGCTTTCCTCTATCCTGTATTCTTCTATCCTGTATTCATCCTTCTGTAATAAACCTTTTCATCTGAGAGGACGAGTCTGCACATATTGTCTAATTTTCACACCACACGTGTTTCACAACACAAACCCACTACACCACCTCTCCGACCTCTTGGGTTTGAGCATGCTTTAGTCAAATTGCTGTCACTCCAGTCTGCTCACATACTGCACTCTGCCCCTGACTCTCCATTTTTAGGAACTTTAGCTGCTGTTAGAACTTTTGCACTTATAAAAATAACCATAAGTGAACATTCTGGTTATAAAAATAAAAGCATAAAAAATAAATATAAATCAATCCCTCAAATACAACAAAACACGAACCATATTATACAGTATATTAACTTCATTGGAACATTCAGAGATTGCTGGGAGTTTACAGTGGGCATTTTATGACATTGTTCAGGTAAAACAAACTCTTTAACTCAAACTGTCACTCTTCGTGAAATCTTTGTGGGGTCTAACAACCACATTATCATCTTATTGTTCGATTTGTGTGGTTTCCTAATAATGCCAACATGACATAATGATAATGAGTCTTTATTGATCACATATACATATGTACATTGAAATTCTTTTCTTCGCATACTCCAACGTCAGGAAGTTGGGGTCAGAGCGCAGGGTCAGCCATGATACAGCGCCCCTGGAGCAGAGAGGGTTAAGGGCCTTGCTCAAGGGCCCAACAGTGGTAGCTTGGCAGTGCTGGGGATTGAACCCCCTCACAGTCGAGCAGTGCTTGAAGATTGGAGAAAGTGTAGTGCAGTGCGTGGTGTAATTAGCAGAGTTGGGTGTAATGCGTTACAAAGTCGTGTAATTACAAAGTAACGCGTTACTGTAATCTAATTACTTTTTCTGATAATGCAGTAATGTAACACATCACATTTAAAATTTATGTAATTTGATTACAGTTACTGATGTCAATAAAATTACGTTACTTGTGTTACAAATTTATTGTTAAAAAAACAATATTTAAGTAAAATGCATTTTTAAAATAAATCACGTTTTGTCCCGAAGATTTTTTCTTTAGCCCCGAATAATTCTCCACTTCATGCGGTTTGTTACTACATAACCGAACGTCAGTAAAAGAAGACAGCCTGTAATTTTATATCTTCAGTGCACAGAGGCGAGACCAATAAGACAGGGTTTACAGGAAAATACGTGGAAACACTCGTGTCTTATTGGCTGACAGTCTCTCAATCTGGCCAAATGCTAGCTCACAGTCAGTGTGAGAAAAAATGGATATACGCAGATTTTTTTAACCAGTAAAGGGTAAACTGAAACACTAACATTCTCTGATGTTGAGCAGGAAAACAAGGTGTGCAAATGTCTATATGAGTTCCAGTTTATGTGAACATGATATGAGCAGAGCATAAGGAAAGGTAATGTACTTTGCATGGCACTGCAGCAGCTAAACCCATACAATATTAGCTTAGCTGTGCCTCCCATTGGCTAGTGACACCAAACTAGCCTAGTAAAAAGATTTTATTATTAAAATTTTATCAGTCTGATAGTTCTGCAAACAGTAGAACCCGAGGCATGATTTATGGTAAATCCAACTTTTCAACATGCTAAAATTAATGAGAGAATTGAGTTTCACTTTGTAGTGTATTTTTGTAGGTTTGATACTGTGCATTGTGAAAGTAACATAAAAGCAAAGTAATTAATAATCTGATTACTTTTTACATGCAGTAATCAGTAATGTAAGCAAAATACAATTTTAAAGTAGTCATTAGTAATCTGTAGTGGATTACTTTTGTTGAGTAATTTACCAACACTGGTAATAAGTGCTTTGAGGTCAGTGTTTTAAATCTGATGTGGGCAGCTACAGGAAGCCCATGGAGGGAGTCTAGCAATGGTGGTGTGGGAGTTCAAAACAAGTCATGCGGCTGCATTCTGGATCAGTTGCACAGGACAAATGACACTCAGAGACAGACCTGCCAGGAGTGAGTTGCAAAAGTCCAGTCTTAAAATGACAAGGGACTGGACAAGCACCTGAGTGGCCTGTGTGGATAGACATGGATGAATCCTTCCAATGTTGTAAAGGAGAAATCTACATGCGTGTGTCAGCTGAGCGATGTGAGAGGAAAAGGACAGTTAATTGTACATGGTTACACTAACGTTGCAGACTCTGTAGAATGTGCCATTTTAAAGCCAGACTGGTTAAGATCATGGAGGTTGCTCTGTGAGAGATAGAGATTCATTGTAGACAGTGCATTTGAGGGTTCTAGAAAAAAAAGAGAGAGAAGTGATATTGGTCAGTAGTTGCTGATGTCTGAGGGATCGACAGTGGGTTTCTTCAGGATGGGAATAAGAATTGCAGTTAGTACCTGATCAGATGTTATGGAGCCATTGATGAAAGTAGTGATAAAGGGGAGAGAGAGAGAGAGAGCGAGAGAGAGAGAATAGTTTGTATATTATGTAAGCCACTAAAAATCACTAATTGGATGTGACAGGTCTAGGTCAAAGATCATAATCATCATCATTAAATATAATGATGATGACAGGTCAAAGGTCATCATAATCAATTATAATTATGTTAAATCCGGTTCCGATGTATTCCAGATGTATTCTAGACACACACACACACACACACACGTTTTTTCCTTTTCCATAGATTGTGATACACTCATGAGTTAGATCTAGGTCAAAAAGGTCAATGATAATTATTGCAGCATGTTCTTTACCTATAGCTTTCCCACGCATACCCCCCTGCTTAGGTTGTTTTCCTGAGTTAGGCCTAGGTCAAAAAAGGTCAATGATAATTATTGATGCATGTTCATTCCTATAGCTTTTCCCGTTGCAACCCCCGTAAAATCTGGTTCCGATACTTTCCACACACACACACGCTCACACATACACATACAATGACACCCACACACCCACACGCACGCACACACACATAAGGATGATGAAAAATAAGTAAATGATTAATAATGAATTTCCATACACATCCAACCAAAAATATGACTCACACACACACGCACGCATGCACCCATCCAACCAAAAATATCACACACACGCACGCACACATACATACATAAGGCTGATGAAAAAATAAGTAAATGATTAATAATGAATTTCTGTACACATCCAACCAAAAATATGACACACACATACACACACACACATAACCTGTGCAATCAGAAAATAAATTAAAATTGCTCCTTCCGGTAGGTGTTGGTATAAGCACCATAAGTTTATAGAAGAAGAAGGCCTCACCCACCCTCTAGGTTTAAAAATACTCTGTACTTCGAAGATTGTGTGTGAGCTTACAACATGGCTGATGCTTGTCCTAATGCACCGAAAAAAGCTCACTCTTTTTTGGGAAGATTAGAAAAAATTTTAGAACATGAAAGGATTCAATATTGGGGGCTGTGCTACTGACACACAAGTTTTTTCACATAGATTGTGAAACATTCATGAGTCAGGCCTAGGTCAAAAAAGGTCAATGATAATTATTGCTGCATGTTCATACCGATAGCTTTCCCACGCATAACCCCCTGCTTAGGTTGTTATTTGTTTTCCTGAGTAATTATTGATGCATGTTCATTCCTATAGCTTTTCCCGTTGTAACCCCCGTAAAATCCGGTTCCGGTGCGTTCCACACACACACACACACACACATATATATATATATACAAACCTGTCTATAAAAGCAAGCATTTCGATAGTTGGAAAATCAGCAAAGAGTCGAATAGTTCGAAGGGCTCGAAAGAATTTCCTGACTCTATCCTTCAAAACTTCCAGACACCATGGATTTCTCAAGAAGATGTATTTTAAACAATTAAAATAGTTAATTATAAAATGAAATACAACGTTTATGTAATTATCCATTTGATATTGATATTGATGTAAATCTAAAACTAATCTTTCTGAGTACAACAATCATCATTATCAGGTCATTATGTAATCGGGTACGATACTATATCTAAAATTTAATGTTCAATACATTTATATTACAGAGCAAGACCGAACTAAGCTCGTCTGATTCTAGTGTATATTATAACGTATCAAAAGAATGCGAGTCTACTAGGTAATTAAAATTTGTCTCAGAGATCTGTGTAGTGAGCTAAAAAGGGAACTGTTAAGTTAATAAATAAAACATACTAAAAGTATGTTTTATTTGCTTTACTGTTTTTAGACAACAGTGTCGTGATTATTTATGCCAATGAATTTTCCGAGATATCCGATCGAGGCCTTTTGAATCTGAGCTCTACTCACAAGTCATAACATTAAATTATGAATGTTTCATACTGTAAAGTCTTTCATACGTATACATATTTTTGTTTGTATCAAACGAATGCATTTCTAGTAGGTAATTAAAATTTGTCTCTTAGATCTGTGTAGCAAGCTAAAAGGGGGACTGTTAAGTTACTAATAGTATATTAATTTGGTTTACTGTTTTTAGACAACAGCTTTGTGAATATTTCTGATGATGAGATTCCCGAAAAAACCACTCAAGACCTTTTGAATCTGAAAATTTGAATAGTTGCCTCACAGTGAACATAAAGTTGATCAGAAAATTGTATGATAGGCGCAGAAACGACCGAAATGCAGTTCAGATACAGTGACTAAAAAATGAGAACCGAAAATACTCCATTACCCCATGATTTCTATTATGATGGAAACCAGAGTTTGTCAAATGGTCTGTTACATCATGAGCCGTACACACCCCTGAACCCATGTTTAACTGAAGCGATCAATCGGCTGAATGAAAGTTTAATTCCGTCACACCAGGTTGTTAGTGAGAGACCTAATCAGAGTCCAAATTACGACGTATCAAACACACCGGTGACACCATATGACATATTTTCTGAATTAAATCAATGTCTGCTAGAGTTACAAAATAACCTAAATGAACACGGTCATTCAGTACAAATAAACCCTGATCTAATCGATGCAGTCAATCAGTTGAATAAGAATTTAAGATCGTCAGACCAGAGCAATACTCAAAATGAAAACCCCAGCCAAAATTCCAGTCAAACTGTATCAAGTACGCCGGTGACGTCGCACAACATATTTTTCAAATTAAATTAATGTCTGTTAGAGTTACAAAATGACCTAAACGAACAAAGACAATCTATGCAGATAAATCCTTGTTTAATAGATGCAGTGAATCAACTCAATGAAAATATGGTATTATCTCCCGAACAGAATATCGTCTCAACTCCAGAAAACGCTCAGGAACCTAGACTGTTATCTTCTCATGATATGATATACGAACTTAAAGTCTTATGAGGATAAATGACAGTCTGGTTAACTTAATCGAAAACCCCGTCAATATTCCACAAAATTCGGAAAACGATAATGAGTACAACCGTCCAATGGAAAACATGTAATCGCCCGATATCCAAGATTCTCAAATGGAAAACATGCAATCCCCCGATATCCAAGATTCTCAAATGGAAAACATGCAATCGCTTGATATCCGAGTTGAGCAAGATGGGGCTGGATTAGATCCTAATATTAGAATAATTAATCGTGAAAGATTCAACAACACTGAGATTAGGAGAAGAGTGAATTTTTCTTCGATCACTAATGTTGACAGCTTTGCAGATTTTTATAATTATGTTTTAGAGATTTTAAACAGTGTGATTGAAATTGCTAATAATTTAATTTCTGCTGAGGATGCAGTCACCGTTGAAATCAGAGGTGATACGATCAATGTTTCATCACGCTTTCAATTAGACAACGGTCTCATTGATTTACATTCTTTTCTGACCATGCTCGAAAGTGTAATTCAGAGTAAATACGAAATATTTACGGATAATACCCTTGAAATAGTCGTCCAGATTGTCCGACTGTCACATATCGAGGTTGAGGCAGAAGCAAGTGCAGAGAATGACATTTATTTAAACAAATGTACTATGAAACAAAGACACTAAGACAACTTGGTATAACACTGTGGCATGAAACAAAACACCGAGACATAAACGACAAGAGTCTAGGACAACAAAAGACAAGCAAACAGTGCAGACAATGACTATATATACACACACGAGTGCTCATTAACAAAACGTGAATCAGGTGCAGGTGGTCATGTGACAGCTAGTGCAGTGCAGTGGCTGATGGGAACTGGAGTCCAGAGTTTCTTGATACATGACAGAACCCTCCCCCAAGGGCGCTACTCCCGGAGCGCCCAAAATTATATGTCCTCCATCTGGTGGTCCTGGCCCCCTGGGCAAAATGTCCCCAGCAAAACCAGGAGGCCGAGCGGCTTCCACAACAGCACAGGGAGGCAGAGATACTTCCTCGGCAGAACATGAAAGCGGGGCGACGTCCTCGGCAGAGCATGAAAGCAGGGCGACGTCCTCGTCGGTGCAGGGAAGCGGAGCAACGTCCTCGGCGGAGCTGGACAGCGGAGCGACGTCCTCGGTGGAGCAGAGAGGCAGAGCGACGACCCCAGCCGAGCAGGGAGGCAGAGCGACGACCCCAGCCGAGCAGGGAGGCAGAGCGACGTCCACAGCTGACCAGGGAGGCTGAGCGATGTCCACAGCCGAACAGGGAGGCTGAGCGACCACCTCAATTGAACAGGAAGGCTGAGTAATGTCCACAACTGAACAGGAAAGCTGAACGACGTCCACAGCTGACCAGGGAGGCTGAGCGACATCCACAGTTTCAGTCCATACAAAATCTTTCAGTATATCATTGTCACCTAGACAGTGGATCTCCAACATCATTATCCCTCTAGCCCCATCATTTAATGTTTCTTCCAGAAATTCTAAAGCTCAACTCACCTCATGATTTGGCATGGTTTGACAGTTGGAATTACATCATTTTCGACCATAGCACATTGGACAGATGAAGTGGGGAAAAAAGCGTAGATGCCTCCATGTTTGTCTTTTGTTACCAACAAGTTAGCCAGCTAACTGCAATGAGTGATGTATATTTTTCCTCTTCAAACAGCAAATTGTATAGTCAATCTTTTAGATTTACAAGAACATGTCTGTACGTTGATAAATTTCTTTGGTTTTACTGGTTGGAAATTTCAAAAATTGAATGCACCATAACTCACAGAATTCTGCTCCTAAACATTACACTTCTTCATCGGACTCCATTTCCCCAGAGTCTATCGAACCACAAACCACATCACATGTTGAACCACATCATCCATTCATCAGGTCACAATCACTGGGCTAACTTGTAGGGAAAGCCTTAACTCAAAGGGAATATAAATTAATTATGGGGACATATCAGAATCAACTTACAGTAACTAATCAACTTATTCATCCATTAAAAATTTTGGTGAGGGCTTGCATTAATTCTGGAAAGTTATTACTCTCGTGGTCTTTGACAGTAATTACCTTATGATGACAACACTATTTCCTAACAAGGTAACAAGATCAGGTATTTTAGGGACTAATTAGATTATGAGCAAAAAAGTCAAAGAAGAGTATTGAGTTGTTGTTGGTGGTCAGGAGGTCTAGTTGAAACTGGACCAGAGATCTGAAGAAGTCAATCACAGCCGAAGGCTAGTTTCAGACTAAGACTTCAGTGTAGAATGAACCAAAAAGACTTTGTGGAAAACAAAAGTTACTTGAGTGGATGAGAACTGAGAAGAAACTTAGACACGAAAGAAGATGAAGACTGGACAGTGGGGCAGAAAGGACAAACAAGACAAGACTAATAAAACATAACTCAGTTGTTGCCAGCTTAATGATTTGCTCAGTCATGAGGTTTTAACCCTTTCTGGGTAAACCAGAAAGGGGTTCCAATCATAAGTTATCTTTAGGACAACTGGTGATTTGTTTTTCCTCTCCCTTCCAAATAATTTTCATGTCACTTTTTGGGTCACATTCTTTCTATTTTCCCACTCTTACTTGGTGTTATTTGGTCCTTATTCTTAAAGTAAGATTACAGTGTGAGCTATTAAAATATGCAGTCCACCAACATCCTTGAAATGTAAAATCAAGATCATAGATACTAAACATGACATACTTTGTCATGGCAATTATCTTGCCAGGTATGATTGAATGAATACAAGATAATAAGAAGCATAATGGTTAAAGTTTGGTTATAGGCATGGGTAATATAGGTTACATGTTATAATACACTGATACTTGAGATAAGGGACAAAACATGTCCTACATACAAGTCATCTTTATGTTAAAAAATGAAGAAATTCATTTAAAAAAAATACTTAAAAAGTTACATCTAAAGGTAATCTGTATACGCTGGGCATTTAGTGCTTATATTTTTAAAAAATAATATCATTACAATTCTTCTAAATGCATGCTCTATACTTGGAAAACATGTCATTTAACCTGTCCTCAGCAAGAGATCACAATATCAAACTGCCAAACAAAGTGCTTAAAAATAAATTCATACATCTAAATCTAAAATGAAAGGCAGAGATTTGTAAAATATCAAAGAATAAATAAAGTAAATCTTAATTTCTTAAAATCTCTGAAGACCCCTTTCCCACTTCCTGCTCATGGTGGATGCAACAGTAGGATGCATGGTCTGGTAAGTTTTATATATTTTTTATAATATATTTTTTTTACAAACAATGTTTAAGCCTCTGTGGTCACAGCTTTAATATGTCAACACCGTCTTCCAATTGTGATAATTCATGTCTATAATTGTGGGATACATGTTTGGCATTTTCCACTGTACACATGGTTAAGATGGAAAAATATAAAATTTTGTCAACTCCCTCAGACATCAACTCACAAAAGCTCTTTATATAGTGATATAATCTAATTATTCAAATGTTGTTCAGAGTATAAAATAAAGAGAAGAGAGAAGTTTAACAGAGACCCAGAAAGCAGAAGGGAGATTCTAGAGAAGGAAACACAAAGCTGGAAGAAAAGGGTTCAAGACAAAAAAGCGAGACAAATCGTTGAATTGGACTATAGGGAGCAAAGGTATCAGAAGTTCGGAAGCAGCCATTTAGCTAGATAATTGATAACCCTAACCCTAAACCTACAGATCATTTTTGTTCCTATAGAATTGAGACGATTTCTGTTGCTACTACAAGATGTCACATAATAATGCTTACTATTACACTGAACCTAATATAAGCTTCTTCTGTTTTTCCAGTGAGCCACCAGAGACCCAAAATGAGACATGAGACTGCTACAAAGAGAAAAGCACTGGAAGGATTCTGGAACCCAATTATAATAAAATTACAAAATTAAATTGTTGAATTAAATTAAATATAATACTTTCTTAGTCCTCTTAATTTGTTGTCTTGTCAATCAGTTGTTTGAGAAAATATTTTTAGTACTGAATCTGTTGTAACCTCAGTTGGTTCTCAACTCCGTCAGTTATTTGTCATCACTGTCAGATGAAGGTTTTTGTTCATTTTGAAAGAAATATTTCATTCTTTGTTTCAGTTTATTGTGTTAATAATTAAAACACTAACTGAACTACATGATATGATGTCTTGTTTGTCTAAGAAGATTGATTAGAAGACTGCTGACACAGACAACCAAGTCCTCATGCCTGAAACCTACGTCACGACCAACCAAGTTATGCTCACACCAGAGTCTGTTGACACGACCAACCAAGATCTCCTCATGCCTGAAACCAACGTCATGACCAACCAAGTTCTAATCATGCCTGAGTCTGTTGACTTGGACAAACAAGTTCTGCTCACGCCAGAGTCTGCTGACACGGACAACCAAGTTCTGCTAACGCCCGAGTCTGCTGACATGGTCAACCAAGTTCTGCTCACACCCAAGTCTGCTGACACGAATAACCAAGCTCACGACCGAGTGTTTTGACCAGAATTCTGACCTGGAGCACATGAAAAGCTAAGTCACACCACCAAATACTGGCCTGGCCTGCATACTACAGTGTTTTTAATTGTTTTTGCAGATCTGTGTGAACGGGGATCATTTTGACAACATTGTCGTCTGTATGCATGACCAACCAGGTTCTACTCATGCCTGAAGCCGATGTCACGACCAACCAGGATCTGCTCACGCTTGAAACCGATGTCATGACCAACCAGGATCTGCTCACGCTTGAAACTGATGTCACGACCAACCAGGTTCTGCACACGCTTGATACTAAAATCACGACCAACCAAGTTATGCTCATGTCTGAGTCTGCTGACACGGACAACCAAGTTCTGTTCACGACCAAGTGTGTTGACACGGACAACCAAGCTCTGCTCACGCCCAAGTCTGCTGACACAACCAACCACATTCTGTTCACGACCGAGTCTGTTGACACAGCCAACCAAGCTCAGCCTGCAGACGCAATGGAGGATGACTCTCCGCCTTCCTGCTCCGCTGAGGTCAACGCTCCGCCTTCCTGCTCTGCTGAGGATGCCGCTGAGTCTCCCACTTCAGCTGAAGACATCCAGCGAAGTATAGATTTACTGCATCACTACTATGACCAGCAGAGACGTATTTCTTGCATACGCCAGATTATTAACACACATCTACGCTGATTAAGGGTATTCAAAAGCTTATAATTATCTTTGTAATTGTCTGTTTTGGAGAATATCTGTATCCTTTTATTGCTAATAAAATACAGAAAGTAGACTGACTGCCAGTGTCTCACTATTTGATTTGTATTTGCCAATTTTGTTCCATTTTGGTCCAATGATGATCAATTATTAGTACTTAAAGATGCACTGTTTTCGGTTTATTTTAGTATTTAAAAAGGTATTTACTTTGTTAACAGAATTCTAACCTGGAGCCATGAAAAGCTAAAAGTCGAACCACCAACTACTGGCCTGGCATACATAATACAGTGTTTTTAATTGTTTTCGCAGATCTGTGTGAACGGGGATCATTTTGACAATGTTGTCGTCTGTATGCAAAACATTTCAAAAATGGAAAGGAAAAACTTTGTAGTACCATTTTTAGTACATTGTTTTCATGTAAACTGAGTCAATACGGGGTCCAGAAGAAGTCTAGGGAATTAATTATGACTTTGGTGTTTAGACTTTTGGTCTAGTTTTCCTATGGGACCATTAGTGTTAATCAACCTCTGCATATTCTCATTCTTAGCTCAGACTTGCTGGCACACACACAAACACACACATTTTCCTCGTAATGAAGTTTAGGACGGATGCAAGTGCAGATAAGAGCTTTTAATAAAGAGAGGCACACACAATAAATGGATTGGATATTCAAACATTCAATGCAATGTTTTGCACTTAGCTTGTCTAGTGTTTATTCCAAGCTTTTTGTTTAGGTATTTCTTATTTTTTTTGCTCTGGTTTGTTTCCTGCTTCTCACTTTGTCCGTGATCACCTAACAGTTTTGCACATTGTATTTGAAGTTTTGTGACTTGCTGGATGAGTCGCTGCTGTGCTCTTGAAGGAATTTTGGGAAGTTGGCCACTTCTGGGAAGGTTCACTACTGTGCCGAGTTTTGAAGATAATGGCTCTCACTGTGGTTCTTTGGAGTCCCTGAGCCTTTGAAATAGCTTTGTAACCCTTCCCAGACTGATGTATGCCAATCACCTTCTCCCTCATCATTTCTGGAATTTCTTTCAATTTTGGCATAGTGTGTTACTGGGTGAGACCTTTTAACCAAGTTTATGCTGTTGAAAAAGTTCTATTTAAGTGTTGATTTGATTGAACAGGGTTTACAGTAATCAGGCCTGGTTGCGTCTAGTATAGCTAAATCCCATTATAATGCAGATTCATAGATTTGGGGAATTAGTAACTACGTTTTCACACAGGCCCAGTTGGTATTGGATAACTTTTTTGCTCAATAAATAACATTATCATTTAAAAACTGTATTTTGTGTTTATTCAGGTTGCCTTTGTGTTACCTTAGATTTTGTTTTAATTTCTGAAACAATTTAGTATGAGATACACAAAAACAGACAAAAAAAGAATGGGGTAAATACTTTTTCACAGCACTGTATATATGTGGGGTGGTGATTGAGTCAAGGTGTGTGTGATCAGTGACACTCAACATGACATTGAACACGGTGTTACGGGTGTTATAGTGCAGGGAGTCCATATTTGTAGTTCATGAAATTCACTGCAGAGAATTGAGACATCTCTCCTTGGGGCTGTAATCCTCCCAGGCAATTAGTTATTGGAGTTTGCCATGTGAGTCTAGAATGGCTTGACTCTATAGGCAGGTTGACCTTTGATTTCTAGGGGTTCCAGTGGTGACATCGGGGGAACCACTTCAGCCAAGGGACCTTGGATTGCCAGCTTGAATTGAGACACATGGAACGAGGAGGCAAGGTGGCAGTGACATGGTAGTTCTAGCTTATAGGTGACTTTCATGATGTGTTCTTTGATGTCTTCCCAGATTTTATATGGACCAATGTAGCAATGAGTGAGTTTGCAGCAGCTGGTGAATGGTTTCCAATACCTGTTCACTCCATCTGAACCACTTGTCCACTGCTGGAGAATCAGTGAGGTTAGCATTCCACAGAAACAAGTTGGTAACCAAGGATGCACTGGAAAGGAGTGAGCTGGGTGGCCTCAGCGACTTCTGCCCATATTCCACCCATGGCAGGAAGCGAGCCCAATCATCACAAAAGGATAGTAGGAATCTTGGTTAGCTTGCTCTACTTGACCACTGGCTTGTGGTGATAGTCAGATGTGAGGCTGATGGTCACTCCCAGCTTTTCCAAGAAGCTCTGCTAGACATGAGACATGAATTGTGCTCCCCGGTCACTCAAAATATCCTCTGATAACCCAAACTATCTGAACACATGGTGAAATGGTAGCTCAGCAGTTTCGAAGGCTGAAAATTGATCACCATGATTGCTGGCTTTCCTTGGGAGACCAGTAGGTCTGTCATGAAGTCTAGAACAAGATGTGACCATGGGCATTGCCAGACAGGAAGGGGTACTAATTTACTTGTGGGTAAGGTGCGTGAGACCTTGGACTGGGCACAAATGGTGCATGATGATATAACCTTGAGTATGTCAGTGAGCATATTGGAACACCAGTACTTGTTATGGAGGAGATTGTAGGTTTTGTGAATGTCTGGGTTCCAGTGGCAGGTGAAATCTGAGGTGAAGTGATGAGTTTAACCCCCAAACTGGGGAAAATATAGGTTTTTCCATTGAACTAGGACTCAGGAGACTGAAAATTATTGGACTTTTCAATCCAGATCCCAGGTCAGTGCACCTGCGAAACAAGACTCCGGGAGAATGTTTTCATCAGTTAGTTCTTTGATGATGAGCGCCTTCTAGTCATTGTATCCAGCTGCTGGTTTCCACTTTCACCTTTTCAGCTCTTTCTTCAGTAAGGCAGTTAGCAGACTGGTGATGGAGCTGAATCCTTGTATTCCCATCCAAATCCTTGTATGCCAATAGAAGTTGGTGAAATCAAGGAATCGTTGGAGCTCATTGGCTGTGGTTGGGACTGACCACTCTTTGACAGCTGCCACATTGCTTTGGTCCATGAAGACACCCTCCATAGAAATGATGTAACCTAGTAATGAGATTTGCATGGCATGAAATTCACATTTCTCACCAATGATATATGAGTGTTTTTTCAGTAGTTGAAGAAGTACTTTTTTCAGATGGTTAACAAAGGTTTCTTGGGATGGCGAGTAAATCAAAATGCCATTTCTATATGCAACCATGAATTTCCCCATCATGTCTCTGAACACATTGTTTATAACACATTGGAACATTGAGGGGGTGCAAGAGAGCCCATATGGCATTACGCAGTACTTTTGGTGGCCAGACATGGTGCTAAAGGCCATTTTCCACTTATAGTCTTCTCTGATGCACATGAGATTATATGAACAGCACAGGTCCAGTTTGGTGAAAACTTTGGCTTCTCTGGGTTGTTCCAGGGCAGATGGGACTAGTGGTAGAGGGTAGGAATATGTAATGGTGATTTGGTTGAGTCCTCAATAATCAACACAAGGCCTGAGACCCACTCCTCTTTTTTCCATGAAGAAAAAGCTGGCTGATGCTGAAGATGTGGAGGATCAAATGTATCCTAGTGCAAGGGCTTCAGCTATTTACTCCTGCATGGCTTGTTTTCTGTGGAGGAGAGAGGATAGTGATTTTGAGGGGACATGGTACCAGGCATTAACTCAATGTTACACTCATATGGACAGTGGGGAGGCACTGGCTGTTGCTTTGCTGAACAGTATGTGATATTCCTGATACTCCAGGGGAATGGTTAATTGGCATGAGGAATCAAGGATTTATATGGAAGTAGAGGCAGATATGATTTCTTTCTCAGTCCAGAATATATGTGGATAATTTTTTTTGTATCCAGGGAAAGCCAAAGACAATGAGATACTTTGGCATGACTCACTAGAAGGAAGATGGTCTCATGATGGAAGGCGCTGAAGAGGTTTGGTGCAGTGTTATTGATGCTCCCCCTATAGGGTCCCCATCTAGAGCCTGAATGTGAAGTGGGTTCTGAAGAGGTTCCTTCTTCAGAGGACCTTCTCCGTCATTCAAGCTCAGGGACTGTAAATTTGGCTTGGCCAATCTGCATGTTTTTTATGGGTCCTTCACCAAGTAAGGCTCTGTCGGTTGTTTCTGGAATGACAATTATGAAGCAGGTTGTTCAGATGGATGGAGTGATCATTGAGGGTGTCCAGGGATTTTTGTTCATTGCGACATGCAAGCACAGTGAGAATTGCTGGGTTTAAGCCTTGATGATATGCTGCCTTAAGTGCAGGTATATTCCAGCCGCTGCCGATGATAAGCATTCTGAGCTCCAGGGCATACTCAGCAGCACTACAATTACCTTGGGTCACTGATAAGAGTTGTTCTCTTATCCCTTTACCTTCAGGCATGTGATCAAATATGTGGCAAAACAGTTCAATGAATCAGTCATAGGAAGATATGTGCTCCCCACCTTTAGACCAAACTCAGTTGCCCAGGTCAGTCCTTTGTCCCTGAATAAATTAATAAACTGTGCTACCTTGCCTTGATTAGACACTCATCCTTGAGAAATACAGAGAGCACTGAAGCACAAACATTTTGCACTGAGCTGGGTTAACAGAATATGTGTCAGAGCGAGTGATGAGAGGGGGAGCTAGGGAAGATTTTGCCGCCTTAATTGTCATTGGTGCTGTTGGCATGGCGGACAGCTGTGCAATTTTGCCATTCAACATGATGAGCTGTTGCTCGCCTACTAAGTTCCCCTGAACATCTATTTTCTGGCGCTGCATCGAGTGGCAGTAGCTTTTTCTCCCTTCCCTACTTTGAATCATTTTCTTTACTTTTATAACTTTATTACTATATTTTATTACTTGAGCACCACTACAATAGATAGTCGTTTGTCGTATTTATTGTGCAAGTAGGATTACCAGTTTTATTTTTTTTAATAAGGTGCAAGACAAAGGACACCGTTACCACCAAACAACAATGCACCATAGTCTACTCAAATGTGGAGCTCCTCCAGTACCAGAGTCGACCAGTCGAGGAACTCGAGTTGGGGCGCTGGTGAGGAACAAGAAGATGGAATGGAGGAAAAGATACAAGCCTTGTCTTCCCTCCATTGTCATGTGGAATGTATGCTCATTGACTAACAAGATGGACAAACTCTCAGCCCTGGTAGCAGACACCAAGAGTGCAGCGTGTTATGTGTGATGGAGAAATGGCTGAACACAAAAATAGCTGACTGTTCAGAGGAACTAGCCCGCTTCTCACTAGTTTGGGTGGACAGAGAGAAACAGAGCGGTAAGAAGTCAAGTGGAACACTTGCTGTCTTTGTTAACTCTAAATGGTGTAACCCAAGGCATGTTACTACAAAGACAACAATCTGCCCACCTGATGTTGAGCTGCTGGCCGTTGGGTTGAGACCATATTATCGGCCCCAGAAGTTTTCAACTGCCAGTGTTGTTATTGTTTACATTCCACCATTGGCAGTGCCATGTCATTCATTCCACCATCGCAGACCTGCAGACACGGCATCCCAGCATACTCCTCATTACAAATGGAGATTTTAATCATGTTAAAATCTCAAAGACCCTGACCAACTTTATATAGTATGTAACCTGCAACACTAGATGGGACAAAACCTTGGATTTGCTGCATGCCAATGTTAAGGAGGTGTACAGTGCCACCACCCTCCTCCCTTGGCAATTCAGACCACTGTCTGATACAGCTCACTGCTACATAGAAACTTGTTAGGAGACAGCCTAGCACCACCAAGACTGTGCAGCTGTGGTCTGTGGAGGCAGAGGAGACTATGATGGAGTGTTACAGGACAACTGACTAGGAGCTGTTTCAGGAAGATCATGGGGATGACATAGAGGGTCTCATTCAGTGTGTAACTGACAGTGTGTACAGATAGGATCTGTAAAGAGAGTGTTGTCCCCACCAAGAAGGTCGCTGCAGAAGGGAATACAGAAGGAGCTGAGGAGGGCTAAAGACTGCTATAAGAACATGGTTGAGGGGAAGCTGCAACAGAAAATTCTGAGAGAGGGGTGTTAAAGGGGTGAGGGGTTAGAGGGGTGAGTTAAACCGTTTTTTAAAAGGTTTGACTCACCAATGCAGGCTGAACCGCTCTCCACCTGCTCAAATGTCCCCAGTCATACCTCCAAGATGGCTGTCCCCTTTCACACCTTGGCTCCTCACACCTCCTCCACAGTCCCTGCGGCACCACAATATTGAAGCATGACAGCCACAGCCCGACAGAGAATGACATCACTATACCTCACACACCCTGGAAAACAGCAATCACCACTACCACCACCGCCTCCCCATATCCTTACCCCCACCATATCCCTAACCACCCCAGTCATCACAATCATGACCAGCCAGGTGAGATGGCAGCTCACTAAGACCCAGATTAACAAGGCCAGGGGACCTGACAACAACAACCAAAGGGTGCTTAAAGTGTGCACAGAGCAGCTGGCAGGAGTGTTTTGGCATATTTTTGACCTCTGCCTGAGGCTGAAGAAGGTACCAAAGATCTGGAAGACATCATGCATAGTAACTGTGCCCAAGAAAGGATGTCCCAGCACTCTGAACGACTTCAGGTCCGCTGCCTTAATGGTCTATGTAAAGAAAGACCCTTGAGGGGCTGGTTCTGCAGCACCTCGGACCCATGAAATGAGACTGCCTGGATCCACTGCAGTTTGCATACCAGACTGACATCGGTATCGAGGATGCCATCATCTACCTGAGTCACAGAGCTTACACATACCAGGAGAGGCCACAAAGCATGGCGAGGATCATGTTCTTTGACTTCTCAAGTGCTTTTAACACAGTCCAGCCACTCTGACAGGCTGAGAAGCTGGACCAGGACCTCGTGGACTGGATTAGAGACTACCTCACTAATAGGCCATAGTATCTCAGGCTGCAAGGCTGTTTGTCAGACATGGTGACTAGCAACACTGGTGTACCCCAGGGAACTGTATTGCCAGCATTCTTGTTCACCCTCTACACCTCTGACTTCTGCTTCGTTTCAGGAACATTACACCTAGAGAAGTTCTTGGATAACTCCTCCATTGTTGGCTGTATCACAGATGATAAGGAGGAGGACTACAGAGACCTTATCAAAAACTTCATAGGATCGTGCAACAGCAACCACCTTCAGCTTAACATCGGGAAAACCAAGGAGCTGGTGGTGGACTTCTGAGGCAGCAAGAGGCCCCCCACCCCTGTTGCCATAAGGAGGGATGGAGTGGAGATAGTGGACACTTACAGATGTGGCCTTTAAGAATGCATTGCCCATTTTTTCATGTGGTTTCTGCAGGCAGGGTTCTAAGAATTTAAAGTCATTTGTTGTGCTTCACACAATAACCACCAGGTGGTGCATGGAACAACACTATAGCTGAACACAGTCCAATAAAAATGGAATGTGTGGTCGAATGGTTCAAATAAAAATTACATTTCTCATCAAAACTTATGATAAACCTTATTTAAACAAGTTTCTAATTAACAAGATTTAAGTATATAAAGTGAGAATGATTGAGTCTCGTAGTACAGGTACTATAACTATAGTATTTAAATTAACATGCCATAGCATGTGTGTTGGCATAGTGCAGCGGTAACATGCAGACTTTGTATGCGAGTGACCCAGGTTCGAGCATGTTTTTTAAATGAGCGTTTTTTTTCTCTGTAGAAAGTTCATCAAGGTAACATTGAATGAATTCCGTGTGAACAACACTGACTGGAGGAACATGCCAATTAGAAGGATTCAGGTGTTGGACTATTAGCAAGTTATTGTCATTCATTCATATAATTCCAACAATTATTTTTTTTTCACCATTTAGCTGTCTTTTTATTTTAAGGATCTAAAAAATTGCATATATAAAATGGTTTTATTCACGTTTGTGATTATTTATTATGTAGAATATTTAGATCAAGCAATGTACAAAAATAGGTGCAGTTGTATAGCCTACCATTTAATTTTCCACTTTAATTTTTATTTAACTGTGGATTTAACATATGCTCACTTACTGTAGCTTGAATAGCTTTGGATTCACATCCAAATGTACTGGGTGATTAATAAGCAATTATCATCTTTAAGTAATCTTATCATATTATGGCTCATCAAACAGAAGGGGAGAGTCATACAAATAACTTGACCTGGATAGAATTTATAAGTATTTTCAGTCTGACATGACAATGGAGGCAAAATCATTTTACTCAAAGAGAAGCGCTGCTGAGAGGTGATTATAGTTGGGGGGAAGGGGAGATATTAATTATATTAATTAATTAAGTGTATTAATATAATTAAGTATATTGAAAATTACTTGAATAAGAGTAATAAAGTATACGATGAGAAGACTTCTCAAGTTACTTTGATCTGATTAAAATCAAAGGAAAATCCTGAATTTCAGAGTACATGGAGAACTGTGTTTGTGTGTATGTGTGTGTGTATGTGACATGCTCGCTTCTTCCCATGAGCGGTTGTTGTGTCAGACCACTGCAGCGTATAATCAATATACGTCATTATTTTATTAAAACTAGATATATTCATTAATATTTAACAGTAATGGAGGAACAGCACCAAATGTAAGGAAGTAAAAGTACATTTCTCTGATTAAAAATGAACTTGAGTAAGTGTATAAGTATGGCCAGTTAACTATAAAAAGTATTTCTTTTTCAAAAAGTTACTCAAGTAAATGTCACGAAGTACATGTAGTGAGTTACTACCCACCTCTGATTATCCGGGATAGTCAGGATGTGTAAATCACCTTGTGAATATGCCCTTTCTGCAACAACACATTTGATAAATGTTGCCACATGTTTAAATTAATACATAAAATGTTTGCATTTTTGGTTTAATTTTGATTGATTCACACAGTACGGGTACTTTAACTATGGTATTTAAATTAAGCTGCGTAAAGTGTGTGGTAGAATAACGCAGTGGTAATGTGGCTGATGTAGAATGTCAGCAACTGCAGTTCAATCCTCAGCTCAGGGGAAGTTTAATTTTATTCAGTGCATTGAAAATATATGATTAAATCATGTTTGATGTACAAAAATAAATTATGTTAATGTATCTCAATTCAATCATGTGGAACCGTTGTACGAATTTGAATTAAGTAAATTCAGTGAGCTTTTTATTCAGTGTGTAGACTTCTGTTTTCACTTTAAACCAGTAGAAACTTTTAATCTAAGAAAAGAACAAAAGTTTCCATTGGCAAGAAATGAGAAGATGGAATTCATTCAATGTTACCTTGAGGAATGTTCATTTTAAAAAACAATAAACTGTGCTGGGGCTCAGACCCCAGTCACTAGCATACTAAATGCTGCATATTACTGCTGCACTACCCTAGCACACATACTGTAGCCACATTAATTTAAATACTATAGTTACCCATACTAAGTGACTCGGCCACACTCACTCTTGTAATTAGAAACTTGTTTAAATTAGGCTTATCATAAGTTTTGATGAGAAACTTAATATTTTTTCTTAAATCTAACCAACCATACACTCCGTTTTTTTCAGACTCGACAACATTTAATGTGCTCTGCTGCTTGTTGCAAAATGGTTCTGGGAGACGTTCACAGGTCCACGGGCCAAGCACAGGCAGATCGTTCTCTTCAGAACAAGAAACAGCACCGTTTGGTTGGTAAAAGAATATATGTGTATACAGTATAAGTCCAGGCAGAACTATTGTATCTACTAGCAAGATCTGTTTATTCAAATGAAACTGCCCCTACTGGTCTTGTATTTCCTGTGCCTGCAGCATGCATGGGATTCCATGTGATACCGCATGAAATCAAAGAATCCCTTTTCCTTTGACGTGCATTTTTAATGGCCACATCTGTACAAGTTCCTAGGGGTGCAACTCAACAACAATCTGAACTGGTCAGACAACACTGAGGCCCTCTATAGGAAAGGACAACGCAGAATGTTCTTTCTGAAGAGGCTCAGGTACTTTAATGTGTGCACTAGGCATCTATGGATTTTATTTTTTACCAGTCTGTGGTGGCCATTGTTATCTTCTTTGCTGTGGTGTGCTGGGGAGGTGGCATTGGGACATTTCAGGATATGGAATTTGATGCTAATTCCAGTATAGACATGACATTCTTGTTCTTACCTACCTAATTTTCTTAAAATATATTTTTTTATTTTGGGATTCTTCCTTTCTGCAAACGGAATTCCAGGTGGTTTAATGACTGCTGTTAGTACTGTACCACAATGTGTTTTACTGCTGTATAAAATTTCACAGGATTGTTATAAAGTAACAAATTACATTAAAAGCTTTAAAGCATGATTTGAAGACTCTGCTGAATTAATATTCTTTGCTAAAATAAAAGTAAAAGACAGATAAATAGTTCAATAAATCATTTATTCATTTCAATTTTCTACAACCCTTATTCCAAAAAAGTTAGGACTCTGTGTAAAATGTAAATATGGCCACAACACGTCTCAAAAAATTTCGGACGGGGAAACAAAAGGCTGGAAGTGTTCCTAAAAAGAAACAGCTGGAGGATAATTGGCAACAGGTCAGTAACATGATTAGGTATAATAAAAAAAAAGAAAAAAAAAAAAAGAGTATCTTAGAGAGGCAGAGTCTCTCAGAAGTAAAGATGGACAGAGGTTCACTAATCTGCAAAAAACTGCATCTACAATTTGTGGAACAATTTCAGAATAATGTTCCTCAATGTAAAATTGCGAAGACTATGAATATCTCATCATCTACTGTACAGAATATCATTAAAAGATTCTGAGAATCTGGAGAAATCTCTGTGCGCAAGGGACAAGGGTGGAAATCAATATTGCATGCCCGTGATCTTCAGGCCCTCAGGCAGCACTGCATTAAAAACAGGCATGATTCTGTAATGGAAATCACTGCATGGGCTCAGAAACACCTCCAGAGCTCATTGACTGTGAATACAGTTCGCTGTGCTATCCACAAATGCTGGTTAAAACTCTATCATGCAAAGAAGAAGCCACATGTGAACATGATCCAAAAATGCCGCCGTCTTCTCTGGGCCAAAGCTCATTTAAAATGGACTGAAGCAAAGTGGAAAACTGTTCTGTGGTCAGACGAACCGAAATGTGAAATTCGTTTTGGAAACCATGGACGAGGCGTCCTCTAAACTAAAGAGGACTAAAGAAGAGCGGGACCATCCGGCTTTTTATCAGCGCTCAGTTCAAAAGCCTGCATCTCCGATGGTATGGGGGTGCATTAGTGCCTATGGAATGGGTAGCACATCTGGAAAGGCACCATCAATGCTGAAAGGTATATAAAGGTTTTAGAGCAACACATGCTTCCATCCAGATTCCATCCCATCTTTACTTCTGAGAGACTCTGCCTCTCTAAGATACTATTTGTATATCCAATCATGTTACTGACCTGTTGCCAATTAAACTAATTAGTTGCAAAAATGTTCCTCCAGCGGTTTCTTTTTAGTAACACTTACTTTTCCAGCCTTTTGTTGGCCCGTCCCAACTATTTTTGAGACGTGTTGCGGCCATCAAATTCAAAATTACCTTATTCATTCCTTAAAATGGTACATTTCCTCATTTTACACATTTGACATGTTTTCTATGTTCTACTGTGAATAACATGAGTTTATGAGATAAGCAAATCTTTTTTTTATGAGATTAGCAAATCTATTGTTTTTATTTACATAGCATCCCAACTTTTTTGGAATTGGGGTTGTAAAAAAAAAAAACAAACAAAAAAAAAATTTGTTCACTTTATTCTGCCACTTTCAATCTCTTCTTTCTTCTTCCTTGCTCATCTCCTAATCAGGACAAGAAATAGGGAGAGTTAACATGACATGAGTTGTTCAGAATAATTATATAAATGCACAACTAAATATAATTTATCTTGAATATTTATTTGATAGGTTCTATAAGATTGATTATTCACTAACAATTAACACTATACACATAATATTTCATCATAAAACTTATTTTGTCTGACAAAGCCTGAATCAAATGTTTGTAATAAGTGTAAGCATTCTAGTCATGTTCAAAGTTGTATTTGCCTTCCATGCACTGAGGAAAAGTGAGTTAACTTATATTATCTGCTTACCTGCACCCATTGCGAAAAGACAAAATAAGTAGATGTAACAGCATCTTTCAAGCTACAGCATAATAATAAACTGTTTGTAAGCCAAATCACTTGAACAGGAGCTAAACAGTACCAAGCTCAGTACAATTAAAATAAAATATGCCCACTTTTTGGTAAATATCCCCTAGCTCTCTAGCTATTAATTAGCCACATAAGCTAGCTACATACAGTCATGTGAAAAAAATAAGTACACCACATGACTGATTATTTTTATTTATTTATTTTTACATATACTCAGCAAAAAAAAGTCCCTTTTTCAGAAGACTGTACTTAAAAGATATTTTTTCTAAAATCAACATAAACTTTACAGATCTTTATTGGAAAGGGTTTAAACAATGTTTTTTATGCTTGTTCAATGAACCATAAACAATTATTGAACATGCACCTGTGGAATAGCCCTTAAGACACTAACAGTTTATAGGTGGTAGGCAATTAAAGTCACAGTTACAATAACTTAGGACACTAAAGAGACCTTTCTACGGACTCATGAGGTATGAATGGGGACATCTGAGGAGGTGGAGAGAGGTTCAGCCTGCATTGGTGAGTCAAACCTTTTAAAAAATGGTTTAACTCACCCCTCTAACCCCTCACCCCTTTAACATGCCTGTCTCAGAATTTTCTGTTGCAGCTTCCCCTCATCCATGTTCTTATAGCAGTCTTTAGCTCTCCTCAGCTCCCTCCTTAGCTCCTTCTGTATTCCTTTCTGCAGCGACCTTCTTGGTGGGGACAACACTCTCCTTACAGATCCTGATGTAGTCAGTTACACACTGAATGAGACCCTCTATGTCATCCCCATGATCTTCCTGAAACAGCTCCTAGTCAGTTGTCCTGTAACACTCCATCATAGTCTGCTCTGCCTCCACAGACCACAGCTGCACAGTCTTGGTGGTGCTAGGCTGTCTCCTAACAGAAGAAACATGCCATAGGCCTGCTGCAGGGAGGGATGAGGACTGTAGATGTGGCCAGAGCCATTAACTGCAATATCTGTAATGTAAGATGCCTAAAGGGCCTTTCACACTGAGCACGATTAAATGATCAAATGTTTGATGCGATGACGCTCTTGAATAGAAAAGTAGATCCCTATGGAGCTATTCACACCAGGGGCAATCATTCGCAGCATGACAAAGCAACATTTTTTCCCCCCTGTTTCTCTGCGAAGAAATGAGCCACCCAGTTAGATGTGAGCTTTCGATCACGTGAACAGAGCTGTTGCACAAAATGGCGAGATGTGGTGATGCTATAGCACAGAAAGCTATTTTGAAAACCAGTGTAAACACAGGAAGAGAGAAGAGAATGGAAATTGAGTTCTTGTTATCATTTGCCAAGTTTCCATCCACTTTTTGTGTATTTCTATTATCGACAAAGTGAAAGTGCGTAAAAAAAAGTTTGCGATTTTTGTTGTCTCCCACCTGTTTCCATCCAATTGGGTTTTTTTCTGATAAAATGGTGTGCACATCATTTACTTTTGCATTAAAAAGTGGTTTGCTCAGTGCGCATGCTCGCTCTCTCTCTCCTTATCTCTCTCACTCACACACATACACACACGTGCGCGTAACATGGAGATATAAACAAACTGTCATCACATTCCGTGGCGCGAGGTAGCTGCCAAAAAGTATATTTCTTACTGAAATAGTTCATTTGTTTGAATGCAAACAAATATTTTTTTCATAATGTTACAGTTGGACTTTTTGTAGCAGAAAACAATACTCAGTATGCCATTTGTTATTTATCTTTATATTCTTGTTGAAATATGTCAGTAATAAATATAACAGGATAGTAAGAACTGAACTTCATTGATCAAAGTTCTTCCACCACAAAAAAAAGTGGGCTGGTCTTGGGCATTAAACTCTGGTTTTGTCCCACTACCATGTTATTGCATTATATTTCACAATATTTAATTCATACTAAAACAGCTTGATGGTGCTGTTCAAAAAACACAAGAAACTTTCTGCCTCCCTTTCTGGGTAGAATACACATAAAATAAGACAAGTTAGTTTTTGTGCTTCTTAAAAGATTGTGTTGTGATGCTATGCGCCAACATTTAAGTGATTCTTCTTCTCAGTGGTCAAAGACGATAGGCCGATCAGCTGAATAGTGGGTTGTGCCACCTAGTGTGCAGGCGTAAAATGCATTCTCGGTCAGCGCCACCTATCGTGCATGTGTGAATTGGCTGAAGGCGATCAATCGTTTCGCATTTAGTACGAAAGCACTGTTTGCTTCGCTTTACCACATTGCGCTCAGTGTGAAAGGGCCTTTATACAGTGCTACAGGGAAACAGGAATGACGGCTGATCGTCCTTGCAGTGGAAAATTACATGTAACCATGTGTCCCCCCAGACATGATTGAGAACTTGCAAATGCCTTGGTAGAAGAGTGGGGTAACATCTCACAGCAAGAACTGACAAATCTGAGGCAGTCAATGAGGATGAGATGCACTGCAGTACAATAGATGTGATATTGTTCTGTGGAAAAAGTAAGTACACCCTTGGCCTCAGAAGCTAGTATTGTCCCCTTTAGCAGAAATAACTTCTTGTAGGCATTTTGCATAATTGCCCACCAGGCTGGCTGGAATTTTTGACCACTCTTGCATGCAATATTCTTTCAGTTGTAAGATGTTTGGGGGTTTTCATACATGTACTGCCTGTTTCAAATCCCCCCACAACATTAAAATGGGGTTCAAATCCAGACTTTGACTATGGTTATGGCCGTTCCATAACCTTCCATTTCTTCTTTTTGAGCCATTCCTGGGTGGATTTGCTACTGTGTTCTTAGGATCATTATCCTCTTGAAAGGTCCCCTTTCAGTTCCACATGACAAAGCACTCTTTGTTATGATGTAGAATTTCTAGTTGAATCAATGAATACAAGCTGTCCAGTCCCTGAGGCAGTGAAGCAAACCTCAAACCATAACATTTCCACCACGTGCTTCTCAGGTGGTATGAGGTACTTCTCCTGAAAAGCTGTCTTTGGTCTGCACCAAACATGTCTGCTCTTACTGTGACCAAACAACTCTATCTTTAATTCATCTGTCCAGAACACATTATTCCAAAATGCCTGGTCTTTGCCTATATGCTCATTGGCAAACTGTAGTCTTGCAAAGGCTTTTTCCTGGCACAAAACCCATGCAGGTCAAATTTGTGCAATCCCTGTCTGATTGTAGAAGCATGCACTTTGATACCAACAGTTGCAAGACTTATTAGCAGATCCTGTGATGAAATGTTGGGGTTTTTGGAGACTTCTTTTTGCATCAAACGATCTGCTCTTGGGCTGAATTTGCCAAGACGGCCAGTCCTCAGCAAATTGGCAGTCATTTGAAATCTGCACCATTTGTAGGTTATTTTCCTTACAGTGGAATGATGTATTTCAAATAATTTGGAGATCTTTTTAAATCCCTTGCCAGACTCATAGGCATCCAAACCCTTTTTTCTGAATGTCACGTTACAAAGTGATTTCGGAAGCAAGCACAGATGTTCAAACATTTAATAAACAAACAAACAAAATACAAAGACACAATAACACGAGGCAAAATACTGTGGCAAAAACTAAACACGGAAGCGTGCACCAAAGCATAGACGATAACGTGAGACAAGGAAAGCAGTGCAAACAGTGGCATATATACTAGTGTGCTCATTAACCGAAACATAAATCAGGTGCAGGTGGTCCTGTGACACTGATGAGTATGGTGCTGTGGCTGCTGGGAAATGAAGTCCAGAGTTCCCTCCTTGATGCATGACAAACCCCTCCCCCCCCCAAGGGCGCTTCTCTCGGAGCGCCCAAAAGGCACTCCCACCCTCTGGCGGTCCTGGCAACCCTGGGCAAAATGTCCCCAGCTGAACCAGGAGACTGAGTGGCGTCCTCAGCAGAGCAAGAAAGCAACGCAACATCCTCAATGGAACAAGTAGGCAGAGCGACATCCTCAGTAGAACAGGTGAGCAGAGCGACGTCCTCACCGGGACTGGAGCTCAGAGCGACATCCTCTGCGGGGCAGGACGGCGGGACAACTTCCTCAGCAAGACAGGAGAGGGGAGCGAGGTTCTCCGCAGGGCCAGAGAGGGGAACGAGGTTCTCCGCGAAGCCAAAGGGAGGAACGATGCTCTCCGCAAAGCACGAAGGGGAAACGACGCCCTCCATGGAGCAGGAAGGAGGCGTGACATACAGCGCCCAGCAAAGAAAAGGAACGACGTCTTCAGCGGTACATGGAGGCAGAGCGACATCTTCAGTGAAGCAGGATGGCAGAGCGACGTCCTCAGCCGAGCAGGAAGGCTGAGTGACATCCTCAACTGAGCAGGAAGACAGAGCGACGTCCTCAGCCAGGCAGAAAAGCGGAGTGCCTTCCTCAGCCGAGCAGGAAGGTTGAGTGGCATCCTCAGCTGAACAGAAAGGCTGAGTGGCATCCTCAGCGGAGCAGGAAGACAGAGCGATGTCCTCAGCCGGGTAGAAAGGCAGAGCAACGTCCTCAGCCGGGCAGAAAAGCGGAGTGCCTTCCTCAGCGGAGTGGCAAACCCAAGCGATGCCCTCAGCGGTGCAGAAAAGCAGGTGAAGTTCCTCAGCGGAGCAGGCAAGCACAGCGGCGTTATGCGCGGGGTTGGTGAACAGAGGGGAGCACTTGGATATTTCGGGACATGGAGCAACGTTTTCAGCAAACCAGGGCGACTGAGCGATGTCCTCAGCTGATCTGAAAGGCTGAGCGGCGTCTTCAGACGAGCAGGGGGGCTGACTTACGTGCTCCGCTGACTCTGTTTGCTGGACTAGATCCATAATAGGGGAGGGAGGGTGGGAGATGGTACCAGCCCAGTTAACAGGCTCCCACTTGTGCCAGGACTCCTCCATGACCTCCTGCTGCTTCAGTAGTGAAGTACTCAGTAAACATAGGTGGCAGAGTGAAGCCCATGTATTCCATTATGATCTGCTGCTTCCATTGTAGGTCTCACCTTCTGTCACGTTACAAAGTGATTTCGGAAGAAAGAACAGATCTTCAAACATTTAATAAACAAACAAACAAAATACAAAGACACAACACCACGAGGCAAAATACTGTGGCAAAAACTAAACATAGAAGCGTGGACAAAAGCATAGATAGACGATAACATGAGACAAGGAAAGCAGTGCAAACAGTGGCATATATACTAGAGTGCTCATTAACCGAAACGTAAACCAGGTGCAGGTGGTCCTGTGACACTGATGAATATGGTGCTGTAGCTGTTGGGAAATGAAGTCCAGAGTTCCCGCCTTGATACATGACACTGAAGGCCTTACAGAACTCTTTAGATCTTGGCATGACAACACCACACACCTCAATAGCAAAGGGAAGGCCAGACACTAGATGAGGTATAGGTATAAATAAGACAGGTTCCATCTGCACTCCCTAAGCCAGTTCTAATCACTGGCACCCAATCTTGAACACCTGATTCAAGGCATGATAAATGTAGGGGTGTACTTACTTTTTCCATGTGACTGATCTGTTATGTTTTCTTAATTTAAATTGTGAAAATTACTACAGTATGTCAATTTTATGTCATTTGATAGAGTGTATCACCTGTATTAATATCAGATGTTTGCTTGTCCAAATAAAATTTTATGTAAAAAAAAATCCCATGGGGTGTACTTATTTTTTTTTAACATGATTGTAGATGTTAGTTCACTACTATTAGCAATGGACAATCAACTTCTGACAATCTACAATAACAAATCACTCATACCTCTTAAAAACCAGGTGAAAAATTTGTAGATTAACTCCCCTGTTGAAGCAATAGCCTGTTCCATCATGTTTGTCAGAATTTTCTGAACTGCCTTGTCTGAGAAATATACATGTGATGCTACCTCCAAATCTGGCCAAAATAAGGCACCTAGGTGGGCAGGTGCCTTCAGATTGGGACAGTTCTTTTTTCTCTGTATTGCGTAGATGCTGCTCAAAAATAATGCCAACCTAAGATGCTGCCTTCTGATTGAATGAATTTTGGGGTGTTCCACTTTGCAAGATAAAGGATAAGATAACATAAGAAAACATTCTACTTGCTTGCATACAATTGGTGTGTAGATTGAGATGGCCGACACATTATGAACACACCAGTGTGCTGGGCAGTAATTCCTACATATGCATTTTTAGTCAACTGTGTGCCTAGGCATCTTGGCCCATAACATGTTTCCGCCCTCTCCCTGAACCACATTTAATGTGTTTTCAGACCTGTAGATCTGTGCTTTGTTCCAAAACAGGGACTTAAATTGTTACAATGTTGCATTTTCTCCTTGGCTCGGTTTGCTTTCACAAGGTAAAATGTCAAAGCATACCCAAATATGTTTATGCAAGTCATGTGATAGTTAACTGTCCTCTCATCAAGTTTGCTGGTTTTTGTTCTGGGTTCCACCCATAGCGGCCATCCATCCAGATGGATAGAAAGCAGATAGACATCCATTCCGATGGACAGAAAGCTTATTGTGACTTTTTTTTTTCAACTGTAGTTATAATAATTTATCAGTTTGAGTGGGAATCGATGTTTCATGGAGCGATTGAAGCCCATTTACTTGAGACACACGCTAACCACCTTGTAAACCTCTGTGTTTTATGCGTTCAGAAATATGTTTGTCAGAACAAATTTCAATGAGGCATTTTACCTCGTCATTGGTCCAAGTAAAACTGCAATTCATGTTGCGAGCCACACACTACTACTGACACTTGCCTATGTAATATGACTCTCAGTCACTGAGCATTAGTTTTATTCATTTCATAATTTCCATAATCAAAACTTCTCTGCCTTCTGTCAAGTAGGTTCCCAGGACATGCAAGCTTTATGACAATGAGTAGTCTACAGTATGAAGGAGTTATGTGATGCTTTTTACAACATGTTAGATCGGGACTTTTGTCTGGTTTATCAACTTATCAAGCAGACAGTCATATAGATTAAGGAATCATGGACAGGTGTTGCAGGGGCTCTAAGATAACCTTTATAGGGACTGTAAGGTAACTAAACGAAGAATACAGCCTCAAAATGTCCAGTTCATGTTTTGGACAGAAGAAAGCAAACAGGTCTCTGTCTCGGTCAACGTGGCAACCTAATCTCCGGAGCTCCAGCCTGAGACCCACGAGGTGGTCTCCCCTACTGAGGTCAACGTGGTGACCTCAGCTCCAGAGTTCCAGCCAGAGGTCAACATGGTGACCTCATCTTCAGAGCTCCAACCAGAGACCCACGAGGTGGTCTTCCCTACAGAGCTCCAGCCACAGGTCAACGAGGTGACCTCTCAGATCAATTTCCTGTCTGAGGCCGATGAGACGGCCTCTCATGGCACACACAAGATCTTTCCCCACCCTCCCTCCCTCCCCTACTACGAACCGTGATCAGCCTCCCGGTTCAACGGAGAATGTCGCTCAGCCTCCCTGCTCGACTGAGAACACTGCTCAGCCCCACTGTTCACCTAAGGATGCCGCTCAGCCCCCCTGTTCAGCTGAGGATCTTGCTCCACCTCCTGGGTTTGGCCAAGAGCTCCATTTTAACTCCCTGCTCTGCCATGGACATCACTACGCCAGGCTCTATACCCTATACTCCATACTCTGCTGAGGACGTCGCTCCTTTTCACCTTTTTTATATATTGTATTTACAATAGAAAATTAGGCCTTGGAGTGGGCTTTTAAAAATGTTTTTTAGATCAAACGTAAAACTAAAAAAACACTGTAAAGAACTTTATATAAGAATATTAACGTGATTTCTCATGTTCTGTCTCTCAGATGATATTTAAAGGCCATTATAACCATTCAGTGTATTGCCTGAGATGTGCATCAGGACTGGGATCCTGCAGGACCCATCGGACCTCCCAGAAAATTATGGGAGCAGGGCGTTTTTACTCTCATGACATGAAGTTGGGTGCGAGCAGTCAGATAAGCTCAAGGGACAATGAAGGACCATGCTGATTTACATGGGAGTGTACTGAATGCAGCACAGTGCTCACACAATGCAGGTATTGTGTCAGATGTAAATTGGGCTTTCATCAGTTATTTATTTATTCAGTTATCTTCAGTAACCACTTTGTCTTAGTCAGGGTCACTGTGGTTTAAATTTTATTTTTAGTTCATGACAAAATATTGTGGGTGATTACAAACAAAGCAGCAACATTTCTGTGTGAGCAGACATGAGTGGTCTGAGTGTTTGTAAGAATAGGCAGGAATAAATATAAATAAATAAATATAAATATATTTTTTTAAAAACCCACAACTGTCCTGTGCACATTTCTACCTTTTGCTAATCTTGAAAAAGATAGTCAAGTCCATAAGTATTTGGACAGTGTCAATTTGTATAATTTTGCCTCTGTAGACCACCACAATGGATTTGAAATTATGCAATCAAGATGTGATTGAACTGTAGACTTTAAATCTTTAATTCAACAAAAATTTTAACAAAAACAAAAATAGTGCATTAACTGTTTAGGAATTACAGACATTTTTACATAGTCCTTCCATTTTCACAGGCTCAAAAGTAATTGGACAATGACTGATAAGCAGTTTCATACCCAGGTGTGGCCCGTTTTCTCATTATCTGATGACAAATTAAGAAGATAAAAGCTCTGGAGTTGATTCCAAGTGTTGAATTTGCATTTGGTAGCTATTCATGGGAACTCTCAATATGCAATCCAAAGAGTTGTTAAAGTGAAGGAGGCCTTTATTAGGCTGAAAAAAGGACCTATCAGAGAGATAGCAGACACTTAGAAGTGGCAAAATCAACAATATGGTACATTCTTAAAAAGAAGGAATACACTGGCGAGCTCAGCAACACCAAAAGGCCTGGAAGACCATGGAGGACAACTAAAGTGAAAGCAGAATTCTTTCCTTGTTGAAGAAAAACCCCTTCACAACATCTAGCCAAGTAATGAACACCCTGGAGGAGACAGGCATATCATTGTCAAAGTCTACAATCAAGAGACATCTTCATGAATGTAAATACAGCCAGTTTACCTCAAGATGCAAACCACTGGTAATGCTCAAGAAAAGAAAGACCAGATTATACTTTGCTTTAAAAAATATATATATAAAAAAGCCTGAACCTTTCTGTACCATGCTTGTAGCAGAATGATGGGAAGAAAAGAGTATTGGGTGAAGGAAAGGAAGGGCGTGTGTTTCAAAGCATACATCACCTGTCAAACATGTAGTAGTGTTTTGGCATCAGCATGTATGGCCACCAATAGAACAGGATCACTAGTGTTTACTTTCTGCTCAAATTCAGTCAAATGCTGAAAAACTGATAGGACAATGTGTCACAGTACAGACTGATAATGACCCAAAGCATACGGAGAAAGCAGCCCAAGGGCTTCTTAAGGCAAAGAAATTAAGTGTTCTGAAGGCAGCTGCAGTAAAGGCCTGGCAAAGTATCTCAAGGCAGGAAACTCTGCATTTGGTGATGCCCATGAGTTCCAGATTTCAGGCAGTCATTGGCTGAATAGGATTTGCATCCAAGTATTAAAAATAATCCTAATATTTATGTTAGTTTGTCCAATTACTTTTGAGCCTGAGAAAATGGAGGGACTTACAGAAGGACCTGGGAAAAGAGAGGGAATCTTGATTGCTTCATTTCAAATCCATTGTGGTGGTATACAGGGGCAAAATTATAAAAATTGTCACTGTCCAAATACTTATGGACCTGACTGTAAGAATGTTAATATTAATAAATCCTCTAAGCATCCTTGTGCCATGGTGAAACAAACTAGTAATTAAATGCTATGAACTAAAGTAACATGGATCTTATTACACACTGCTGGGATTATCCCTCGGTTTTGAAATAAAAGGAAATACAACAACAAAACATTCCCCTCCACACTGTGCTGCATGTGTAAAGATTTTCTGAATAACTTCTATCCTAGAAGTTGGTGGAACCAAATACAACACAAATGTTTCATTGAGGGCCTTGAATTCGGTACAACTATTACATCTCACAGACCTATTTTGGTCTGAAACATTATATTATGCAACTACTAAGTTAAATTTCAACATTTATTTTGAAAAAGAAAGCAATAAACAAACAGTTACTCCCCAACAAAAAAAACAACCCCAATTTAATAATGTGGAGTGTTCCCGCAAAATGTTTAAGTATAGCGCACACAGCTTTTCCTTGATACCAGTAATTGACACTTATTTATGGTTCTGATATCTTACAAAAAAAGGCCTGTTTATGATTATGAATTATGAATTATAAGATTATGAATCTTCCCCACTGTGATGTAAGCCAGGTAGAGGAGTTGGGTATTTCATTGACAGGCTGCGATTTTAATTGCTTTTGGTTGATTAAAAAGGCTATTTCTCTCAGAAAACAAAAATGCACCAATTTACAGGATGTACTATCCAAAAACCCAATGTCCCATCACACTGGAAAGTGTTCTACTGTCAGTCAACAAACTGAACAAAACAGAATATTAGATAAAAGTATCCTATATTGAAAGGATTAAAAAAAAAATAATAATAAAAACCCTGATGAATACAAGTGCATGCACACACATCTGTACACACCTGTAGGAGAAAGAAAATACACACATTAAAATAGGACCCTTTTCATCTAGTTAGTTATTTTGATTGATTACTTGTTGACTTTCTAGATTTTTTTTGTAGAAAAATTTTTTTTTTACCAACAATAATTCTCGATATTTGTATGAAAGGTGGTAGGGGGAAAAAAACACTGCAAAACACAGTCACTGGTTTACATAATCAAGAGGTATGTTGCACTTCAGGTTTATATCAGTCTGTAGTGTCAATATTTTTGGCAGGACACAGTTGCCTTCGCCTTGTTTGCTGTGATCCTAAATTAAAAAAAAAAGGAGAAATAAAAAACATGTAAGTTTAAGCACATGTGCAGATAAGCTCATTGTGACACGAAATTGAAAGCTGAAGCTTTCCTGTTCCATGTCCAGGAGTCATCATGTGCAATGATGGAATACAATCATATAAATGCATGTCACAAAATGTTACCATAACATGTTAAGCCCTATTTTTAATATGTACAGTGTCAATCATGTTCCATCTCTACAAATAATTACCCCACGTCACCACAGAACCAGCAAAAACAAAGACAAAAACCTGATACTCCATAGTACATTTATATCTTCTAGAGTAACATAGTGAACTGTACATTGTGAAAATATTAAAAATACTTTAATACCCAATAATGTCAACAGAGATAAATAATGGGAGAAAGATAGCATGAGATCACACTTCACTGTAATAGCACTCCGAAGTGAGGTGAGAAGCCAGTTAATCGCCATTATATATCCAACTGTGCCTATCTGCCTGAGTAAGGCAGAGGTTTTAATGCCAAGCCAAGCTACCCACAACCAAGGTTTAGAATTTAAATTTAAACTGCTATACATGTCTTTGGAAATTTATCAAGAACCTGTGTGCTTTCTTCCTAAAGATAAAACATCATTTGATATCAGTCTGAAGCAACTGACCACATGCATCACATCTATCCATTTATACATAACTTAACCATTTTGAAAACCAACACCCCATAAAAAGAGAAGACATTACAAAAAAGTTATCATATATAAGACAAAGGTACTGAGAAAACAAAACTATATATATATATATATATATATATATATATATATATATATATATATATATATATATACATACATACATACATACATACATACATACATACATATACATACATACATACATACACACACACACACACATATACATACATACACATACATACATACATATACACACACACACACATACAATGCATCCAGTGTAGGACTTTCACAAGATGGGTCTCATTCATTACAAAATCTCTTTTGAATACATTTAATACATTGATAGTAACGTCAACAAAATGAGACAAATATTAATAATGCATATAAACGTTTCAAGCAACTGGTCTGTACAGCTTTATGAGTCAATGGCGATTGGAATGAGTGAAAGATCACGCCTCTTTTCATTGCTGTACCAGGTTAAATTATTAGCATGCGTAAATATTGTGATGTTGATTTGTCAACGCCGCAAACATTTTTTTCATGTTCATTTAAATGTGTTTTTGATGGGGTCAGAGGTTGGTGACTTGGAGAAGTGAAGGAAGGGATGAAGACCAGGATGGGTAGAAGGCTTCTAGTGATGGAGATGAAAGGGTGTGGTAGAATGCAGGTTAGAGCAGACTAATGTTGATCTCATCTTTTGTTGCTACACTACACATACCACTCTTTCTTTGAAATGACAGAGCCGTCAGTTTGGGATACCATGTCATCTGCAATCTCATGCTCGGGCTCATACTGGAAAGCTAGAGTCCGCTCATCATAATCATGGCTCTCACCTTCATCCACAGTGAAATAGGGTCTCTTTAGGTCTTCAGAGTTACCATCAAAATCATGTTCTGTGCACTCGAAGGTCCCTGGCCCCCCAATCTGAGAGGCCTTCTTCTCATCGTCTGAGTCATCTGGGTACTGCATGTTCTTGGGCACAGTGGGATGAGCAGGCACAGAGCCCGCCTTACTGTAGCCATTACCAAAAACATGCTTCTTCGTGCTGTAGTCGCCTTTGAACGTGTGCTGCCGACGCCGCAGGAAGTAGATGAGCAACGCAACACCAATGATCAGTACAACCAGGCCACCTACGCCACCCCATATTGCAGCACTGGAACTGGGTTGCTTCTGGTCATTGTCGTCGCTGTTTTTAGAGATATGTTTGGGGAATTCTGGGTAGGAAAAGACAGATGGGAGGGAATGCGTCAGTGCTCAGGTGGGAATGAGTGCACATGCTCTTTCTTGAGGAAAGGGACATGGGAAAGGGTAAGCCAAGGGGGGAAAAAAAAACAATAAGGGGTCTCTGCCCCCCACCACCAACCCTTCCCAAGCCCCACCCTCACATCCCACACCAATGAGAAACATTTCACATAAAAGAAGTCTTTGACTATCCACATGCACTAGAATAACACACATTATGCAGGCCATGTTAGGCCTGTTACATACGCCACACAAGGCCACAAACACAACAGCAAGTGCAGCAGTCTTTTACTAACATACTTTAGGAACACTCTAGCACCCTGTCAGAGGTGTAAATGACTAATCCACAAGGTGGCAGTGGAATGAAGATTTGAAATGGCTACTATTTCCAGAAATGCATTCTTCTTTAATTTTTATGTGCCTGGGGTAACGTATATTGCACCTCTATCGACAACGCATGGAACAATTTAGTCCCTTTACAAAATTTGGAAGCACACAAATTCTATGTGCCAAGGCCAGGAACGCCCCTTTCAGAGACCCTTGTGTCATTGCGCATGTTGGCTTGCGTAGCATATGTAAGCATGTAAAATTCATTCACAATTCAAACCTATTATATATCAAATCCACACTTTCTATACACTGTGCACTTTATTTAAAATAATAATCTACAAAGATTTAACGATTCTGCAACCTGTAGCTGCACAGCAAAGTGATTGTATGACATATAACTAATTTTACACCAACAATGAAAACTAAATAAACACACACATAATGGTTCCTCACTGCCCCACTGTCTTATACAACATGTTTTTAGCTGAACGGTTTTGTAATTACAGCTATCAGATAGCTATAGACAAAATGAACAGGGCAAACAAGACTTAGTGGGAGCTCTATCTTTTCTTGGTTTTTGTGTGTTTACATCCAGTCCATTGCATTAGTGCGATCTTTATGACAAACTGGCAAAAACATTTAGCTTGGCACCTACTATGATGGCATCTGGAGCAGGTTTCCTCATCGTATTGCTTTATCCTATTATATAATCCTGTATAGCAATGTGAGTTACAAACTGAACATTTATAAAGGACAATAGAGAAGTAATGAGCAGCAGGTGAATGTAATTAATTTATGCAGTTTTCAAACTAGTCATATTCTGCCAATTATTAACTATTATTACCATTAAGCAGGTAAACTTAATTTCAAAATGGAAACAAAAAACACAAACCAGTAGTCTGGTTTATGCCCTCAGTGTATCAAAAATCATAAATTATTTCTGATTCAATCATATGTTATGAAAAACAGGTGAATATAATATACACTTACACACACAATCCATTAAATTTGGCATGCTATAATTAATTTGTTTGTTCTAAATTACAAATGCATTGCTATATAAGAAATGCATAGGTAGTATACAAAAATGGCATTCATACAGCACTGAACTGGAGACTCATACCACTTTTTAGACTTGGACAAGGTGGCCTTAATAAAATAAAGTTTAAAATTACTGCAGCCTGCCAGTGGATCACGTACCCCAGTTTGAGAATCACTGCACTACAAAATAAAAAAGCTTCTTACAGACTGTTCTTAAAACTGAGGGATCAAGTATGCCTCTGTAAGTCTTCTCAATTTTAATTACTCCATTTCTCAATGCTTACACCTGCTGAATCATACAAACCCAACTGTTGATCATCTGCCCCCTCTCTTTCCCGTTTCATTTAGAGTTAAATGTGTGTGGAGTGTAACTGCCAGTAAGTGTCAGATATAAGTTTAATGTGGCCCCTAATGAGATTAGAAATAATAAGGGGCTTTATTTCCTACATGACTGAGAGCGCAAATAGAGGTCACCTCTGGCGAAGTGAGTGAGTGAGTGTGAGTGTGAGTGTGTGTGTGTGTGTGTGTGTGTGTGTGAGAGAGAGTGAGTGAGAGAGGGAGAGCCCATCTCCTTTAATCCTGTCTTCCTTTCTTCATTGTATCCATCCATTAGCATGTGCACACTAATTCACCATCATTTAAATTATCCTGTTCTTTCATCTCTCCAATGTATCTGTTTGAATTCATTGTGAACTCAAGGCTAAATTAGGGGGAAATGATGTCCTAATCAGAAACATCTCAAATGCATAGCTATGAAAAAAATACAGTAAGATCTTTCATTATGGAGGCAGGGAAAAGATCAGGGATCTGTATCACAATTTCAGGTCTTATAGGGCATTGAAAGCATTGCACAAACGACATATTAAAAGAAACTATTCAGAGCTGCAATGCACACAGTAATCAATAGCTGTGTCTGCATAAAGCCAGACAATTATTTTGGCTTGACATAGAAGTTTGCATATATTGTCTGCCAATATACTTATAATATAATGTCAACGTGCACACTAGGGGGCAGTGTCGCACGTACCAATAATGAATGTACAAAACTGTGTTTCACAGTAGTGGAAAGACTATAGCAAATGACTGGATGTGATAAAGAAGGATTAAGTTATGTACACATTACAAAATTCAACATAGTACATGATTTCTTTTTTGTTTATCATATTATAAACATAGGGAGAAAAATAATCTCCATTATGGATAATTTTGCACTGATTTCTTTATGCACACCTCCTAATCCTCAACTGATATTTCTGCTATCTCTAAGAATTCACTGTCACTTGACTGTATTTTAAAAAATATTTTAAGATAAACTTTAAACATTTTGTAATGTTATAAATATATTTAAAGATAGATAGCCATATAGACTACGGCCAAAAGTATGTGGACACCTGACCATTGAACATCCCATTCCAAAACCATGGCCATTAATATACAGTCTCCAGTCTATTGGGAAGGCTTTCAATTAGATTGGACCATTGCTGTGGGTATTTGTGGTCATTCAGTCACAAGAGCATAATAAGAGATAGGGCCATGGAAAGCAAGAAGGCCTGGTGTGAACTTGGTGTTCCAATTCATGCCAAAGTTGTTCAGTGGGGTTGAGGTTGCAGGCCAATCGATTTCTTCTACATCAAACTTGGTAAACCATGTCTTTGTGGACCTCACTTTGTGTACAGTGGTATTATGTTGGAACAAGCTTGGGCTGGGTCACTTAGTTCCAATAAATGGAAATCTTAATTCTACAGCACAAAAAGACAACAAAGAGTTATTTAACGGTTATGCTTTATTTACCATTTGTGCTAGCTCTGATTTGGGTCAAGAAATGTTTGGAACCCATCCCAAATTTGTATGGAGCATAACTGAAGTTTTGGTATTGTGTACTGTATATTGGCTCTTCTGCAAGCATCCGTAACCCATACCCATACATACAAGCCTTCTATAGGTTTTGATCCAAATAGATTTACATATGTCTTTGCATTACATCAATCATTCATGGGGAGCTATGACAAAAAGTGACTTAAAAGTGGGTTCCTGCCAAAAACAGTCTTGTTTAATTTCAAGGCACCTTTCATATGATTGCTTCTCTGTTGCTGTTTTTGCTTGTTGCAGCCACTGTGTAAATGCCATACTGTATTGCTTAGCTTGCCTTGACTAGCCCATGGATGTTCTATGGCTGCGGTCATATTTCAAATACTGGATAAGAAACACATCTCTGCAGTTCAAATTTGGCCTTGGGCATCAATAAAAAATAAAATAAAAAAAAAAAAGATTGTAGTTGAGGGGGAGCTTATCATTTACAGTTAACAGCTGATAGATGCGAGGCAAGGGTGAGTGAATTCAGGAGCAGGGCAAGAGGGGGAAGAGATAGGGCCTGCCTGTCAGCAGGCAGATAAAACTCGACTAAAAGCTGCTTCAGCAATGTTTGAGAAAACAAAAGAGATGGCTATTTAGCAAGTGTCTGGAAATATGCAGATAGTGAGCATTCGTTAGTGGTGACAGCTAAACAGGCCTTTTTGAGGTTATTATGTGACCATTTTTAAACTCACCCTGATTTTACCCTATTTATTTTTTTGTCTGATTATTTGTTGACTGACACTTTTGGTGCATATTATTTATTCCTTAACTGCATCCACTGCATGTGCTTTAAGATGAGGTTGATCTAAATAGAAATATCTTTTAGTAGAGCATGATCTCAAACAAATTCTTCTCTCACTCTAATAGAATCAGCCTCAAAAGACACATGAATGCATTTTAATCAGGCTTTTCTGTATACTCAATTTCTCTTATACGTTCATGAATATTGCCAGAGATAGAACCAGCAGCAGGGCTTAAACAAATCTGCTTTAGCACTGGCAAGAGCAACACAGAAATGTTGGTCATTCAGTTTCATATCACTGCAACATATCTGCTATGACCACTCAATGTTTATTGAACACTTAATATTTGTCTGAGTACCATCTTGTTTTTTTAATTCAGGTACTGACAACAAAAACTGTTTTTTATGCTTACCAACACAATATACTCGTTTTATTTTGAGATTCAATCCACTGGCTTATTGTATGCTATAAGTGTACTTGACATTGATACAACACAAATCATCTATGTTGGTGGTTGTCAACAAGATGTTGGACTACTGATCGGAAGATCGCTAGTTAAAATCTCAGCACTGCCAAGCTGCCACAGCTAGACCCTTGAGCAAGGCCCTTAACCCTCAACTGCTCAGTTGTATAAATGAGATAATTGTAAGCTGACTTGTATAAAGGCATCTGCCAAATGCCATAAATTTAAATGTAAAGTATTTCAGGTCTGAACCAAGTACTTGGAAAAAATTATGTAGTAAACTAGATCAATCTCTAAAGAAATAATTCAGTGGTTTCTTTAATCATTTAATCAATGCATTTATGTATCGCACTTTCATCAGACTAGAGCCTTGCTACAGGGCTAGAGACATTAGTTTACTCAATTTATTTACACTCTGTGTTGATTAATAAACTGACACTTGTTTAAAAAAAGGCTGATGACCAAAACAAATGTGAAAGGAACAAAGAAGTATGCTTTTATTCTACCCACATAAAATTCTAAACGGATGTGTCATCTGTTCAGGATCTGTGGTGCTATTCCAAAGTAGTAAAGTGAAGTGCCACTATACAAAACAAAACCACTTCAAATTGCTTCATTTATTACCATGAACTAGGGCTGCAATTACATCAATTATTATAAGCGATTCATTTATCGTTAATTTTTTTCAATTAATTGTTTAGTTGGATTAAATGATATTAAATACCAAATTGTATTAAAATATATGAAACACCAAACATAAAATACTTCTTTGCAGTATTTCAATCTATACTTTTACTAATACTACTGCAGATAACAGGTAAGTAGCTCCTGTCACGGTAGCGCCAAAGGCATGGGGAACTACATTTTCTATCAGACCCTTCACGCCACATGTCCTAACCACCATCACCTGTATCTCAGATCACCCTGATTAGCAACTGTATACAAGTTCTAGTATATAAGCACCTCATTGACAAGCTTTTGTTATTGTCTTGTTCACACATTGCTGTTTGTACCATAGTCTACATGTTTTGCTTTGTATCTGTCGTTCAGGATTTTGGTTCTGGTTTCACAATTTTTGTTGTCTGTATGCACTTTAAATGGCGCATTTATATAGCGCTTTTATCCAAAGCGCTTTACACTGTGCCTCATTCACCCATTCACACAGACACTCATACACCAATGGTAGCAGAGCTGCCATGCAAGGCGCTAACTTGCCATCGGGAGCAACTTGGGGTTCAGTGCCTTGCCCAAGGTCACTTCGGCATGTGGAGTCATGCGTGCCGGGAATCGAACCGCCAACCCTACGATTAGTGGACAACCCACTCTGCCACCCGAGACACAGCCGTCCCCACTTTAAGCAATAAAAATCTGCACTTGCGCCTGCCATCTCTACAAATCCCCTACAACTGTAGTACAATGTTTTGCTACAATGTTTAAAATCTACTGACCTGAATAAACACAATACAGATTTTATTTATTATTATTTTTTATTGAAGCAAAAAAAAGTTATCCAACACCTATCGCCAATGTGAAAAATTAATTGCCCCCTTAAACTTAAAATCTGGTTGTGCCGCCAGCAATAACTGCAACCAAATGCTTCCAATAACTGGACATCAGTCTTTCAGTTACTCCTATGCTTTGGATAATTGTCTTACTGCATAATCCAGTTGCGCTTGAGTTTCAGATTAGGGAATGAAGACTGGACATTCTCCTTTAGGATTTACTGGTAAAGAGCAAAATTCATGTTTCCCTCAATTACTGCAAGTTACCCAGGCCTTGAAGAAGCAAAGCATCCCCACACCATCACACTTCCACCACCATGCTTGACCGTAGGTACAGTGCATCCGGAAAGTATTCACAGCGCTTCACTTTTTCCCCACATTTTGTTATGTTACAGCCTTATTCCAAAATGGATTAAATTCATAATTTTCCTCCAAATTCTTACAAACAATACCCCATAATGACAACGTGAAAGAAGTTTGAAATCTTTGCAAATTTAATAAACATAAAAAACAACAAAAAAGCACATGTACATAAGTATTCACAGCCTTTGCCATGACACTCAAAATTTAGCTCAGGTGCATCCTGTTTCCACTGATCATCCTTGAGAAGTTTCTACAACTTGATTGGAGTCCACCTGTAGTAAATTCAGTTGATTGGACATGATTTGGAAAGACACACACCTATCTATATAAGTTCCCACAGTTAACAATGCATGTCAGAGCACAAACCAAGCCATGAAGCCCAAGGAATTGTCTGTAGACCTCCGAGACAGGATTGTATCGAGGCACAGATCTGGGGAAGGGTACAGAAACATTTCTGCAGCACTGAAGGTCCCAATAAGCACAGTGGCCTCCATCATCCGTAAATGGAAAAAGTTTGGAACCACCAGGACTCTTCCTAGAGCTGGCCGCCAGGGAGGCCACTGTGACAGAGCTCCAGCATGTCTCTGTGGACAGAGGAGAACCTTCCAGAAGACTAACCATCTCTGCAGCACTCCACCAATCAGGCCTGTATGGTAGAGTGGCCAGACGGAAGCCACTCCTCAGTAAAAGGCACATGACAGCCCGCCTGAAGTTTGCCAAAAGGCACCTGAAGGACTCTCAGACCAAGACAAAGATTGAACTCTTTGACCTGAATGGCAAGCGTCATGTCTGGAGGAAACCAGGCACCAGTCATCACCTGGCCAATACCATCCCTACAGTGAAGCATGGTGGTGGAAGCATCATGCTGTGGGGATGTTTTTCAGCGGTAGGAACTGGGAGACTAGTCAGGATTGAGGGAAAAATGAAATATACAGAGATATCCTTGATGAAAACCTGCTCCAGAGTGCTCTGGACCTCAGACTGGGGTGAAGGTTCATCTTCCAACAGGACAACGACCCTAAGCATACAGCCAAGATAACACAGGTGTGGCTACAGGACGACTCTGAATGTCCTTGAGCGGCCGAGCCAGAACCCAGACTTTAACCCGACTGAACATCTCTGGCAAGATCTGAAAATGGCTGTGCACCGACGCTCCCCACTCAACCTGATGGAGCTTGAGAGGTCCTCCAAAGAAGAATGGGAGAAACTGCCCAAAAATAGTTGTGCCAAGCTTGTAGCATCATACTCAAAAAGACTTGAGGCTGTAATTGGTGCCAAAGGTGCTTCAACAAAGTATTGAGCAAAGGCTGTGAATACTTATGTACATGTGCTTTTTTAGTTTTTTATTTTTAATAAATGTGCAAAGATTTCAAACAAACTTCTTTCACATTGTCATTATGGGGTATTGTCTATAGAATTTTGAGGAAAATAATGAATTTAATCCATTTTGGAATAAGGCTGTAACATAACAAAATGTGGCAAAAGTGAAGCGCTGTGAATATTTTCCAGATGCACTGTATGATGTTCTTTTTGTGGAATTCTGTGTTTGGAAGACGGGTCCTATTACATTTGGCGTAAACCAAACAGTTCCACTTTTGACTCATCAAGCCACAGAACATTCTCCCAAAAGCTTTGAGCATCATCAAGGTGTGTTTTCACAAAATTCAGACAAGCCTTAAATGTTCTTTTGGGTTAGCAGTGGATTTCATCTTGCCACACTTCCATGGATGCCATTTTTGCCCAGTGTCTTTCTGATAGTGAAGTCATGAACAGTGACCTTTATTGATGCAAGAGAGGCCTGTAGGTCCTTTGATGTTGACTTTGGCTCTTTTGTGACTTCCTTGATGAGTAGTTACTGTGCTCTTGGAGGAATTTTGGAAGGTCAGCCACTTTTGGGAAGGTTCATTACTGTGCCGAGTTTTTCTATTTGGAGATTATGCCTCTCACTGTGGTCCTTTGGAGTTCCAGAGTCTTTGAAATAGCTTTGTAACCCTTAGTCACCTTCTTCCTCATCATTTCTGGAATTTCAACTTTGGCATTGTGTGTTACTGGGTAAGACCTTTTAACCAACGTCATGCTGTTGAAAAAGTTCTATTTAAGTGTTGATTTGATTAAACAGGGTTTGAAGTAATCAGCTGAGTCTAGTCCAACGCAACCCCATTATGAATGCAGTTTCATTAGATGTGGGGAATTACTAACTACGGGGCAAATACATTTTCACACAGGCCCAGTTGGTTTTGGATAACTTTTTGCTTCAATAAATAACAGTACCATTTAAAAACTGTATTTTGTGTTTACTCAGGTTGCCTTTGTTTTACCTTAGATTTTGTTTTAACTTCTGAGTATATTTTTGTGTATATGAGATGTACACAAAAACAGAAGAAATCAGAATGGGGGCAAATAGCTGCACTGTAGATGATGAAATCTATACCTTTTTGTAACTTGTATATAAAGTTTGGACGTTGTGTAAAATGTAAATAAATGTAAATAAAAACAGAATGCAATGATTTGCAAATCCCATAAACCCATATGTTATTGACAATAGAACACAGAAAACATATCAAATGTTTAAGCTGAGGAAATGTAAGATTTTAAGGAAAAAATAAGGTCATTTTAAAATTGATGGTCGCAATACATCTCAAAAAAGATGGGATGGGGCAACAAAAGGCTGGAAAAGTATGTCACTAAAAGTAAGTGTTACTAAAAAGATTTTTGATTGTTAAAATAAATAATCTCAAAATGTTTGGCAAATGTGTCCTGTTTGTCACAGTTTGTATATATTACAAGTCTTCTGAAAATCAAATGATTTAAATTTTTTTTTTTGCTTATTTCATTGTCCCTGTAACATACATTTGTTATTTTTGTCTTTCAGGTGCATTTCCTAAGAACATTCAAAACGAGAGAAACAAGTACCGTAAAATACCACTAATAGCTAGAATTTACATTGTCTGAAGAAAACATGAGTGGTGCTTGAAATATCTTTTAGAAAATGTCAAATAGTTTATTAAATTTAGTTAATAATTAAAACTGAAATTATAGAAACACTTTAATAAGAGGTAGGAGTAATCCCTTTCTGTTCCAGGTCTCTTTCCTTTTGCAAGATTACACAGTGGTAGACAAATGGACAACAGATGTCTGCAAATGGCTCCAAACCATCAAGTTGACTGACTCCAAAGAAATCTTCAGAGATATTTAATGGAGTTCTACAAATGCTGTGATGTCATGTCACATTAAGTGTACAATACCAAGGTACCTGAAACATTTAGAACAACTTCTTTAACACCAGCAAGACTTCAAAGTAATATGTAATATAGAGGGTTGTAAGATAACTATCCCTACAAGACTGTCCCTAGTTTTAGAAACTACATCTACTGAAACCATGCAACCTATAGGGGCTGAGCATGTGCTGTGAGTTTGAGTCGCTTATAACATGCATTTAGGAATGTGTTGTCTGGCAAGTTCGCTTTATTTTTACATTCGCATAAGTACAGGTACAGCTGACATGATTGAGAACAAGATTAAACGTGTTGACTGTATATTATCCTTTACCAATATCCTTTTATAGTTTGTTTCAAAGTGTGTGCCAATAAATGTTTTGTTCTCTATGTTTTGTTTTTAAGTTTACACTGTTACAGATCTAGAGAAGAATGCTGCACTGCTCAATTTACCATCTTTATTTCAAGAAAATTGCAAGTTTCTTTTCTGTCTGGACAACGCAAGTTTTGAGTTGTTTTGTTTCTGTGTTTTTGTTTTTTATGGTAAAAATTGGAAAAAAAAGAAAATTTTGTATATACAAAAATATATGATTTTCATTTGTCTGTGATAAGTAAATGCTTGAAATGGCAGCATTTTAAGGAATTGATAGCCACAGTCACCATTCACTTTGATTGCATGGAAAGGATTGAATGTGGAAAAATTACGGTGCCCAGGAAGAGACGGGTTCGGTTAAGTTTTGTTGTGGCCATAACATATTAACTCATGGAAACGTGATAAACTGGATTTATAAACCAAAAGATGTTTTATGGATAGTTATTAAACAACAATTCTGTGGACCAGTCAGAAAACCCAAATTCTTAGTAATGTAAAGAGTTAGTCAAACGTGGTCAAAGATTAAAAGATTTCTTGGATACAATCATAGCTTACTTATCCTATCTACACTGACTGGCAACTTAAATTTCTGCATTACCAATATGGGCTCGCAATTTGAAAACTGGTCTCATGCAGGTATAGACAGAATATCTATTTCACAAAGATGACATGATGTCATTTGATGAGCTACAGGCAAAAGTATCATATTCCTAAAACTCCTAAGTTTAAATACTTGCACGTAACGCACTTTGTTCAGGCTAGATACAGTAGTCTCATTTTGAAGAGTTTTGACTTCCTTTTAGACAATTTCTTTCAAGATTTTACTCCATAATACATCAACATAAAGCAAATGATCTGAGCTCACTCAAGTTATGGAGTAAGACCCTGAAATATGACGTTGACAAAAATGCATGGGAGGGAATTATTAAACTACCATTAAACATTTCAGTTTGTAATGGATTTTAAAAAAAAAAAAGGCAATTTAATCTTGTACACAGAGTTTAGATATCGCCAAATAAATAAAGATAACCAGCTCTGCATGCCCCCCCAAGTGTCCCTAATGCCATAAAAGTATTAGCACATTTTTTCCTTTGGGAAAGCTTATTTATTGCAGATATTTGGAATAATATGGAGTAAAACATTATTTATTATATGCAAGCAGAAGGTCAAAGCCTCCCCACTAATGTGTCTACTGGGAATATTATCCAATTCGCTGTTGGAATTGTCAGATGTTATTAAAATTTTTACTGATATTGGATAGAAAAGCAATTATGATCAAATGGGTTGATTTTGATTAAAGAAGTTAGACCTCTGGAAAAACTGGGATATGTTAATCTGATTTATTCCACAAGTTGTGGGCAAATCCCCTAAAAAGTATTTTTATAGGCATAGAGTGCAAGTTTACTGAGTACCCCTGAATAATAATGTACTCTCTGTGTAACACTAATTTTGATTCTGAACACACTGCTCTTACCCCACCCTTTCTATCATTAATGGTATTAAAATGTAACTGGCAGCTGTTGTTGCCATTCAGTCAAGTTAGTTGCTTATTTTATGCAACTTTTATTTGTGCAATTGTATACATTTTAGTTGAATACTACTGCTCTACATGAACAGGGCAAAATTGGTCTTAAATCATGTTCCCTTCATACCAGGGACATGTCCTGCATTACTGGCTTGCAGAGAGATGGCTCTTATTGCGACAATGTCAGTACCTGATCAGTATCAGGTATTATGCTATGTAGAGCTCACATATTGGTGTCACATCAAAAGTAAAATGGGCATCCATGCATCGCTATGCTTCACAGTAGTCATACTAGCTGATATTATCTCAAAATTTATTTTTGACTATCACTGTAACTGTATGAGATAAGTGGGAAAAATAGGTTCCCTTTCTAAAGGAACTCCACGTTGCATTTAGCATAATACTATGGGAGCGCCTTTGCGTGCGACTGGCATCTGAAGCTTGTATAAAACCATGCCTATCTATAGGCCTGCCGTGATCAGGTGACCTGAGAATGGTCATAAAGGCCAAGCAGACAAAGAAGAGTGGTCCTAAGGGGCCGTGGAGGGACGCATCAGAGGACATGAGGTTGTTAGGGCAGTTAACCCCCAGTGATACTGTAGGGCACCCCCTAGCCAAGGCTGTCCCAAGCTTTCAGTGTTCTCTGGTCAGCGAGCAGTCATAGGGCAACGAAAATCTGATGCTTTCCCTCCAATAGAATGTGGAATAGTTAACATCACTAAAAGACCATCTGGCAGTGTGGAAACTACTGCCAAATATGTCCCCATGGGTTCTGTCTACCGTAGAAAAGGGTTACCGGGTCCAGTTTAGAGCTCAACCCCCCCCCCCCCCCCGGATCTTGGCATCCCCTCCAGTCTTTATGCGAGACTATTAGAGCTTATGGCAGCAGCAGCCAATGTCAATTGAGAGGTCACCATGTGTTTACAGACAACACAATGGTGGCCTCATATATTGACCACCAGGGAGGATTATGTCCGTGCCCCCTATTTAGGCAGGTGCAGCTAAATCTTCTCTGGACAGAGGGAAAGCTTAGTCAGTGAATGCAATGTACATTCTGGGCAACTGGAATATGGTGGCAGACATCCTGTTGAGGCAGGGGCTGAGGCCCAGGGATTGGTGGCTCCATCCACAAGTGGTGGAGTCCATATGGCGGAGGTTTGGCCAAGCGGGACTGCATGTGTTCGCCTCCGAGGAGACAACACACTGCCCGCTGTGGTCCCGCACAGCTAAGGCCGGACACCATGATGCACATGTGGCCAAGGTCACATCTGTACACTTTTCCCTCAATCGCTCTGCTCCCAAAAGTTCTAGCGAGAGTAGAACCTTACTGGCCAGCTCGAATATGGTTCTCAGAGATAATATCCCTGCTAGATGGCACTCCTTGAGAGATTCCCATCCACAGGGCTCTACTGTCCCAAGCCAGAGGGCTGATTCATCACCCTCGGCCGGAACTATGGAAACTGTGGGTCTGGCCCCTGAGGTGCACAGCTCATAGATTCTGGTCTCACAACTGAGATTGTAGAAACCATCTTAAATCCTATAACACCATCCATGAGAAAAATGTATGCACTCAAGTGGTGGCTTTTTGTCTTGTGGTGTGAGGAATGCCAGCTAGACCCAGTGAACTGCACAATAGCTACAGTCCTGGAGTTCTTACAAGGACGTTTCTCAGTGGGGTGGGCTCCTTCTACAATCAGGGTTTATGTGGCTGCCATTTTGGCCAGCCATGCCCCTGTTGATGGAGCCTCTGTGGGGCAACATCTCTAACTTTGAGGTTTATGCATGGTGTCAGGAGGCTGAAGCCCATCTGCAGGCTGTGCATACCTTCCTGGGACCTTTCTGTGGTCCTGGAAGGTCGGTCAGGTGCCCCATTTGAGCCCTTAGAGTCAGCCTCTGAGAAGCTTCTGACTCTAAAGGTAGCTCTTCAGCTGGCCCTGACATCTCTCAAGCGAGTAGGAGATCTACAAGCTCTCTCTGTTGCACCTTCCTGCCTTGACTTTACCCCTGGATTAGCCAAGGCCTTCCTGTATCCTAGGCCGGATTATATTCCTAAAGTGCCTACATCTGCTGCCCAGCCTGTGGTGTTGCAGGCTTTCTGCCCTCCTCTGTTCCTCACACCAGAACAAGAGAGAATGCTCCTGCTGTGTCCAGTAAGGGCTCTCTGTACTTACGTCCACTGCTCCGGCCAGTGGTGTAAGTCGGAGTAGCTGCTGGTCTGCTTGGCGGAGACAGTAGAGGTGACGCTGGGTCAAAGCAGCGCATCTCTAATTGGATAGTGGAAGCAATATCTATCGCTTATGAGGTGTGCGGGCTTGCTATGCCTCTGGGCATAAGGACTCATTCCACTACGGATGTCACCTCCTCGAAGGCTTTGTCCAACGGGGTATCCTTACAGGATGTGTGTGCTGCTGCAGGGTGGTCTATGCCACACACATTAATTCGATATTACAGCCTGGATATTCATTCCGCAACGGGCTTGAGTGTCTTGCACTGACCCTTGGGCTTGGGTCTTTTTGAACAGGCCATACCCTCGGTATGACGGAGTGGGTATTATTGTTCCCATAGTGTTATGCTAAACGCAACGTGGCGTTCCCTTTAAAAGGGAATGTCTGAGAAGGGAACGAGACGTTGCGTCGCTTTGTCATACCGGAAGGAGTACACCCCTCACATTTTTGTAAATATTTGATTATATCTTTACATGTGACAACACTGAAGAAATGACACTTTGCTACAATGTAAAGTAGTGAGTGTACAGCTTGTATAACAGTATACATTTGCTGTCCCCTCAAAATAACTCAACACACAGCCAATAATGTCTAAATCGCTGGCAACAAAAGTGAGTACACTGCTAAGTGAAAATGTCCAAATTGGGCCCAAAGTGTCAATATTTTGTGTGGCACCATTATTTTCCAGCACTGCCTTAACCCTCTAGGGCATGGAGTTCACCAGAGCTTCACAGGCTGCCACTGGAGTCCTCTTCCACTCCTCCATGACGACATCACGGAGCTGGTGGATGTTAGAGACCTTGTGCTCCTCCACCTTCCTTTGAGGATGCCCCACAGATGCTCAATAGGGTTTAGGTCTGGAGACATGCTTGGCCAGTCAATCACCTTCACCCTCAGCTTCTTTAGCAAGGCAGTGGTCATCTTGGAGGTGTGTTTGGGGTCATTATCATGCTGGAATACTGCATACTGATCATGCTCTGCTTCAGCATGTCACAGTACATGTTGGCATTCATGGTTCCCTCAATGAACTGTAGCTTCCTAGTGCCAGCAGCACTCATGCAGCCCCAGACCATGACACTCCCACCACCATGCTTGACTGTAGGCAAGACACACTTGTCTTTGTACTCCTCACCTGGTTGCCGCCACACACGCTTGGCACCATCTGAACCAAATAAGTTTATCTTGGTCTCATCAGACCACAGGACATGGTTCCAGTAATCCATGTCCATAGTCTGTTTGTCTTCAGGAAAATGTTTGCGGGCTTTCTTGTGCATCATCTTTAGAAGAGGCTTCCTTCTGGGACGACAGCCATGCAGACCAATTTGATGCAGTGTGCGGCGTATGGTCTGAGCACTGACAGGCTGACCCCCCACCCCTTCAACCTCTGCAGCAGTGCTGGCAGCACTCACACATCTATTTCCCAAAGACAACCTCTGGATATGACGCTGAGCACGTGCACTCAACTTCTTTGGTCGACCATGGCGAGGCCTGTTCTGAGTGGAACCTGTCCTGTTAAACCACTGTATGGTCTTCAGTGTTGTCACATTAAAAGATATAATCAAATATTTACAAAAATGTTAAGGGTGTACTCCCTTTTGTGAGATACTTTTGTGAGATCACGCGCCGTGCTTAATTGCCACATCACATGATTTTACACAAGCTTCAGATGCCAGTCGCGCGCAAGGGCACTCTCAGTGTTATGCTAAACGCAACGTCGTGTTCCCTTCTCAGAGAACAGGGTTACATGCGTAACCCAGACATTTTTGAGAGAGAGAGAGAGAGAGAGAGAGAGAGAGAAATGAAAACAGATTATATCAAAGAGCAGCAGAAATGTGTACAAACCGACGAGATAAAAAATAACCCCCTCCAATCTCCTGCTTGGAGACTTGATACAAACAAGATTTTTTCCAAATACAATCTAACTGGCAGCCTAACTATTCCACACATCTCCTTATTTACTGTATGCCTGGTAGGGATGGGCGATATGGACTTAAAACTATATCATTATATTTTCCTGGTATTTATTGCGATAACAATATCAGTGGCGATATAAGTATAGTACCATGCACCATTGTTTTTGGCTACAAGTGACAGCTGCATGCAGTATAATGATTATCTATTCTATATAAAATGTATCAGTATATAACTTCATCTATAATCTGTTTTTGATAGATAGATAGATTTTTATTTTGTACATTTTTAAATTACTTTTCATAACTTTTATGACTTTTATAAAACTATATAATGGAAAGGTATGCAATATGAATTATCAAACGTGTTTCTGAACACTATAACTACTTTGAACAAGAGAACTAGGCTGTAACAACGTGTACTATTTTACTTGTAAAAAATGTTGCATTACATTCGCCTTACATTTTAAAAACATTCGCATACGAATTATGTAAATTGGGAGAAAGGGCACGTCTCATTAGCCATGACATTGTTAAATCTCCGGCTCTCAGCCACTCACTGCACAGAGCAGACACAGAGCTAGGTGTGAGTACAGCAGGAAAGCAAGACCTTGTGCTTGCCGGACAGTACTGGCGACATTTGGAAAGTTGCTCAGGTTTGTCTAAAAAGTCGCTAAGTGCTTTTTTTTTTGGAAAAAAAAAAAAAAAAAGTCGCTAAAGGGGTCTGAAAAGTTGTTAAGTTGGCAACACTGGTCTGCACTGACCGCTAGATAAAAGGCAGATTAAACTCCACCTCTCCCCAGCAAAAAGAAAATACAGAAGGAGAAAGAACACAGACTTTTCCATTTATGTACATTCTATTTGAAAAGCAATAAAATACACAGAGAACCGAAATGATGCCCTGTCTTTGTTTTTTTTTTTTAAACCAATTTGCACCCCCCTTCTGATCATCCCCCTGGTTGAGAACCACTGATCTAAAAGTAAAACTGATTTTCTGTAACCAAACCAGATCCAGATTGTAGAGGTAGCTCCTCGTTTAGCAATAAACTCCTCCTCAGCTTCACATCCACCTTCCACCATATTTGTTTTCGCTCTGCACGCGATCTGCGAATGGGTCGCACACAGAAATACGTCATCAACTAGGCTTTATCATTATTATCATGGGAAGACTAATTCTTATCATGGGGAGAATGTCTGCCGGTATATCGCAAACGATAATATATCACACATCCTTAATGCCTGGGTTTTAATGCAAATGCTGGGGTCATTTCTACATCTTCAGCATTTAGTTCTTAAATGTAAATTAGTATGATTGAGTAAGTCAATATGGTCTGTTTGAGGAAGATAAGTTGAAATGGTGAGGAAGTCAACATCAAGCACATCTGATCGGCTGTGACCTGAACTTGTGCCTTCACCCTGGGAAACAGCAGATCTCTACCTGTGGGTGCTGTGGAATATAGGTTTAAAGAAGTAAGAGATATGAAGCAGAGGACAAAAGAGTGGAGAGTAGAGAGAATGGAGGGAAGATAGAAGGAGAAGAGAAAGGAATTAAGGTGGAAAAAGAGAGGAGAAGAAAAGAAATAGAGAAGATTATTTTCACCCTAGCATTCTGATGAGTGAATCATTACTGCTACAGTGATGCAGGGGTTATAGACTGACCTACTTAAACACACTCTAGGGGGCATGAGCTGCGGCAAAATTCACAATCAGAAAAGATTCTCTATCCCAAACTCTTAAGGAAGCCTCATATCTGTCCATTTCATTCTGCCCCAGAGAGACAAGGATTGTTTTAATAGATTGATGCAGTTTGTACTCTCTATCTTTCTCTGTAGCTATGTCCTACTTGCAGCAAGTGCTTTTTCCACAGGTTTAACACAAATACTGTCACTCTATTTCTCTGTTCATTTGGCACAAGACAATGCTCAGAAAGGGAAAGTCAGGGAGAAAGAGAGAGGTGGAGAGAGACCGAGAGAGACCGATAATAAAATACCCAAGCTAATAGCTATCTAGATAATGAGACAATTGCAAAACCAACTAGTACGAGCTACTTCCTGCATAGAGCATATTTTTCCTGGCTTCACACTCCATAAACTCCGCATACCTGAATTGCCCAGGTGCTGTCCTGCTGAGCCTCATGGGATACTGGTCCATTCCAAGGCTCAGAACCCATGGCATGTACCTTTTATGATGCAGGAGGTGCATTTTTACAAAGCGAGTTTAATGTTGCACACCATCCCTGTGTGACTGGCAAGGGAATGAATAATGCAATAGGCATGGCGGCGTGTGGGTTTGCGTGCAGTTTAATGTGTCACACAACTCATCAGCTGTAAGACAGCAAAACAGCATTGGTGTGCCAGTTGAAAATTTCTTATGATCTTGCAAAAAGATTACATTGATCATCCGAAGTTAAGAGCTTAGTGGGTGCTTGGGAAGATTAGATTAACAATAATTTATTGCAATTATTCATCCTAAAGTAATACAATTATCCTTAATGTTTGCCATCATTTTTTATTCGACCTCTATAATAGTAAATTTTATATAACTAATAATGATAAATAACACAATTGGATAACTGTTTAAGGACTGTATAAGCTGACTAATATTTGTCAGATAATTTAACTCATTAAAATAAAAATGGAAATTAAAATTAACTCTCCAGGATTCTGTGTATAGAGAACTCCACCGAGAATATTGTGTGGCAATAGATTTTCACTGGCAATGCTGCACTGTGAGTCTGTTTGAAATGACAGAAACCAGACTGGTAGTAACAAATATATTAAGATTGCCAGTGTTTTTTTCTACAAATCAAATTCAGTTCCTATTATGGAAGCTACCTCCTCAGTTGGTTTCCCTGTACTTTCTCACCTCCATTCCAAATGCTTTCTTCTCTCCTCATTCCCTCTTTGTGTGTGTCTCTCTCTCTCTCTCTCTCTCTCTCTCTCACACCCACACACCCACTTCTATTTTATTCCATCACCTCAAAATAATTCCTTCCAGATATTTCTTTCAGTTACACAAATTATGTTATTTATTTATATTTCTGATGCCATCTTTTATTCAACTCATTTTCACAATTCTCTCTCTCTCTCAATATCATTTCCACACATGGTGGAATAAGCAATTGCTCATTCAGGAAAGCATAAACAGATGTCTGCCACCTTAGCCAGCCCACCCAGAGGCAATCAGCTCAGCCATTCTACCCCTCCCCCTCAGCTCCCATCTTCTCACCCCCCCCTCCCCCCTCTTTCCAACATGAACCCGTGTCCTAATCCCAGTGACAATAGCATCAAATACACAAACACGCACTAGCAGGACTGCCAGCTGTGTGAAGCAGAGAACAGTAGTGTACAGTATGTGTCAATATGCTGAGCCACATCTACATGTACATAAAAGTAATTGATTCACAGTGACGGAATCACATCTAACCACCATCTAGGTGGGAAAAAGAAATTGTATGGTTCATATTATCTATAACTTAGATAAGTCATTATTGCATTTGTCCCATACCAAAAACTATGGAAAAGTATATAATTACTGTTGGCAGTGCTGAAATAAGCTGACCGACTACCAAAACAGTAGAACATTCTCAAGGCAATAAAGATATAATTGAGGGAGAATCCGATTAAATCCTTTGTATTTTGTTACTAAGATGCAAACAAGACAGTAGATCTGTTGCTTTTCCCACAGTTAAGTGGAATGTACAGTGTAGAGTTTCAAGAAACCCAGCATATATCTCACTCTTCATTTATTTAATTACAGTTTTTAGTCTTGCTGATGAAGGAATCCACTTCAAGGGTTAATCACATTGGGACACCATGAGCTTACATCATTCCTGTAAAACATGCTCCAGAGCTACTTGTAGTATGTGAACCAAAAGAATCTTAAGTCAAAAATAGACAATTACACTGTGCACTGTAATTGTGTCTATGCTCTAAGACAACCTGTGTGATCCTAAAATACAGTAAGGTGATTAAACACGTTTTACAGAAGACCATATTTTAATTTATAAAAAGCATACAAAGACCAAAGAAAGAATTTATCTGGCAGATGCTACTGTCATTGAACATTCAACACTGCTTCTCAATGCCTTAATGTTCAGTTAATCTTTGGATATTTGGTAGAGGACTAATTAATACACAGATCACTATAAGCAGAACTTAGGTCACTATGCAGAATAACTATTTCTTTGCACAAGGCTGAAAAGGCCCTTAACGAGAATTTTACTATTTTTTCCACCCATAAAGAGGCTGGTGCTGGTTCTGGGGCAGTGCCAAATGTGTTTCCATTTTTCTATCCCAGTACCAGAATGCTGTAGGTCTGGAACCAAAAATCCATTGACTCATCATGTTCTAATAGACAATAAAAAGTAGCAGTGATAAATAAATAAATGCAGCTGCTCAAGTGACATTTCGAATGCAAGTTAAAGGACCTTCAGCAGCTACATTGAAATAAATAAATAAAAACCATGATCTTCTCTGTGTCCTACAATCATTATCCATTATATCTTGTATATCTTGTGATGTATATAAGACTTTGAAAGATTTGAATCTGGATGATAAAATAGGTTATCAGAGCCAAAAGTAAAACTTTACTTTAAAAAAAGAACAATAATCCATAATTATTATGGATATAGTAAATAGTAAAATATATAGTAAAATAGTAACACATTTTAATACACAGGTCAAGAATAATCATATTCAAAGGGTGATGCTGCATTTTTTTAATTAAGAGGTTTTCAGGTGGGTTGAGGCATTCAATTACTTTTAGTAATCTGGTTAGAATCCTGGCACATTTGACAGATTTTATATTTATATAATTCATATTGATTTTGTGCCATATATTCTATATACGTTAGTACCTGGAAATAAAGGCAAAAGTGGTGCATCTCCAGGCTAGTCCTTCATTCCGCAGACATGTTGGTTCACATTAAAATACATATTGAGCTGTAAAGATTCTGCACAGAAAGTAAAGTAATATAAGGTATGTATGTATGTATGTATGTATGGTAATATTTGGCCCTCTTGTACTATCCTTAAACCTAAAAATAGGGTGGAAATTCTTATTCTGGGCAGTACTTGAAAGCATATATTGTGATATTTAAAAAAGGTTCATTTTGAACAGGGGGAAAAAAACACTATTGCACAAGCCTATATGCATGTACAGCGATCAGCCCTGACATCCAAAGTGAACAGTTAGTTCTGCAAGAATCAAGAAAAATGGGCAAGCGTAAAGATCTGAGCAACTTTGGCAAGGGCCAAATTGTGATGGCAAGATGACTGGGTCAGAGCAGGTTTTGTGTGGTTTTCTTGGTATGCAGTGGTTACTACCTTCCAAAAGTGGTCCAAGGAAGGGCAACCAGTGAACTGGCGACAGTGTCACGGGTGCCCAAGGCTCACTGATGCGCGTGGGGAACAAAATCTAGCCCATCTGGTCTGATCCCACAAAAGAGCTACTGTAGGAATAAATTGCTGAAAAGGTTAATACGATAGAAAGGTGTCGGAAAAAATAGTGCATTGCACCTTGCTATGTAACGGGCTGCATAGCTACAGACCGGTCAGATTGCCCAGGTTGACGCCGTCCACGGCTGAAAGTGCTTACAATGGGCATGCGAGCATCATAACTGGGCGCTGGAGCAATGGAAGGTGGCCTGGTCTGATGATTCACACTTTTACATCAAGTGGATGGCCAGGTGCATGTACATCACTTACATGGGGAAGAGATGGCACCAGGATGCACAATGGGAAGAAGGCAAGCCAGCAGAGGCAGTTTGATGCTCTGCACAATGCTCTGCTGGGAAACCTCAAGTCCAGGCATTCGTGTGGATGTTACTTTGACATGTACCACCTACCTAAACATTGATGCTGACAAAGTACACCCCTTCATGGCAACAGTATTCCCTAATGGCAGTGGTCTCTTTCAGCAGGATAATGCACACTGCAAAAAGAGTTCAGGAATGGTTTGAGGAACATGACAGAGTTCAAGGTGTTCCCTTGGCCTCCAAATTCCCCAATTTTCAATCGGATCAAGTATCTGTGGGATGTGCTGGACAAACAAGTCTGATCCATGGAGGCCCCACCTTGCAGCTTACAGGACTTAAAGGATCTGCTGCTAACGTCTTGGTGCCAGATACCACCACCTTCATAAGTCTTGTGGAGTCCACGCCTTGATGGCTCAGAGTTGTTTGAGTGACACAAGGGGGACCGACACAATATTGCGCAGGTGAGTTTAATGTTATGGCTGATCAGTGTGTGTGTGTGTGTGTGTGTGTGTGTGTGTGTGTGTGTGTGTGTGTATGTATGTATGTATGTATGTATGTATGTAGCAAGGGTTCTGTTTGCTATAAATGTTTGCTATTCTTCCCTCTCTTATGGCAGTGATCAAGAAGAACATCTGGGAAATCTCAAGGCTTTTGGGAGAAGGTTTATGCCTCTACATGAAATGATGACAGCCAATGTCAGTGCAGATTAGCATGATTGCTAGAAAGGGGATGGACTAAGCAAGAGTAAAAAAAGAAAGAGGAAAAAAGACAAATACTGTATAAATGTGATTTTTGTTAAAGGGAGGAAAAGAGATCTAGAGATGGACAAAGAAATGAGAAGACAAATTCACCTTTTTGCTGTTTCTCAGACAATTTAAACTGTGTGTATGTGTGTTTATTTTGTGAGCAACACCAGTTACAATGAAGGATTAAGAACATTCCTTTTAAAGTGACTTATGTGCAGAATTCAGAGTTTCATTAATAATTTACATGACCATGCTGGTCCTTCCATATAGTCACATTTTCTACAATGTAGCTAGTATGTACTACACTACATGTATGTGATATCATCCTGTTATCAGACTTGAGATGACACTGTTAGATTTAAGATGCTGTCAGGAGTAATGATTTAAGTTCTCAACTATCAAACATTAATACTACCTCATTGACCTGGTTTTGTATTGCAGGTAATAAAAATGAATTTTGATTGTTTCTTAGAATACAATCATTCAATGAATTAATAAATTAACACGCAATTAACCAAGCAGACAACAATGTGGCCTTTTCATGGGGTGCACACTAACTCTAGATATTGTGGACACCTGACCATTTTACCCATATATTTGGGTCTTCCCCAAACTGCTGCCCCAAAGTTGGAAACACCCAAACACCCAAAGCCCCTGTTCACAAAGCGAGGACCATGAAGACATGGTTTGCCAAGTTTGGTGTTGAAGCACACCCTGACCTGAACCCCACTGAACACTTTTGGGATGAACTGGAGTGCCAACTGCATACCAAGGCTCTACCATTAGTCTAACGTTAGTTCCCAATCTCACTAATCCTCTTGTGGCTGAATAGGCACAAATCCCCACAGGTACACTCCAAAATCTAGTGGAAAACAAAGTGGGCACAAAAGCAAATTTGAATGTGATGGTCAGGTGTCCACAAACTTTTGGCCATGTAGTGTATTGAAAGCATGCATGTGTCAAATGAATGTTTACAAGCACATCAGTACAACACAGCTAGGATTTGACTCTCCCCTTCATTCAGTATCTGATTGATGAAGACACAAATCTAGGTGACCTCTTAATGGAGTGATCCATGATGGGGAAGACACTGGCAAAGACAGGCAATATACAGTGGGGGAAATGAGTATTGAACGCATCAAATTTTTTCAGTAAATATATTTCCAATGAGGCTATTCACATGAAATTTTCACCAGACATCAGTATTAACTCAAGAAATCTACACATATGAAGAATTCGCAACATTAGTCCATAAATAAAGTTGTGTGTAATAAAGTGGAATGACACAGGAAAAAGTATTGAACACGCTAACTGAAATTTATTGAATACTTGGTGGAGAAGCCTTTGTTTTTAATGACAGCTTGATGTCATTAAACCACACCATGATGCTTCCACCAAACTTCACTGTTGGCATAGTATTTTTTGGGTGATGTGCAGTGCCATTTCTTCTCCTAACATGGTGTGTAGTATGACAGCCAAAAAGTTCATTTTGCTCTCATCTAACCAGACTACACACTCCCAGTATTTCATAGGCTTGTCCAAATGAGTTGTAGCAATCTTTAAACAAGCTTTGACATGCCTTTTCTTTAGTAATGGAGTCTTTCCTGGTGAGTGTGCATAGAGGCCATAGCGGTGAAGTGCACTGCCTATTGTTTCCACTGTGGCAATGGTACCTGCTGCCTACAAGTGTTTCAGGAGCTCTTTCCTTGTGGGCCTTGGCTCTTGGGCTACTCTTCTGACTGTACCTCTATTCTTCTGACTCCCTTGTCAGAAATCTTGTGAGGAGCTCCTGTGCGTGGCCGGTTGATGACGGAGTGATGTTGCTTCCACTTGCGGATAACGGCCCCAACGGTGCTTACTGGAAGATTCAGAACTTTTGAAATATGTCTGTGTCTGATTCCATCAATATGTTTCTCAAAAAATAGGTTGCAAAGGTCTTGGGAGAGCTCTTTGCTTTTACCCATCATGAGATGTTTCTTGCGTGACACCTTGGAAATGAAAAGCCTTTTTATAGACCATCAATTTATTAACCCAGCTGAGATCAATCTGCTCAGATAGGAGGTATAATTACTTACGGATTTCAGCTGGTTCCTTGCCTTGGAGAACTGCTTTTTCTTAGTGTGTTCACTGCTTTTTTCCTGTGTCATTCTACTTTATTACACAACATTATTTATGGACTTTAATGTTGTGAATTCTTTATATTTGCGGATTTCTTGAGTTAATACTGATATCTGGTGAAATTTCATGTGAATAACCTCATTGGAAATATATTTACTGAAAAAAATGTTGACATGTTCAATACTCATTTCCCACACTGCATTACCCAGATGCAAACTAAGTGGACTGATCCATGGACCCTGTGAAATTGGATGAATTAAGCCATAAGAACAAGAGGAAAGCTTTGTGAGGATTATGTTGGTGCTAAAATGTGTTTTCCTACTCCTTTTTATAGTCAATATTTACAATCTGACTATTCAGATTCTCTCAGCACACAAATGTAGGCTTATTCTTGTGCATTCTCATAACCCCTTAAATTATTAGCCATGAAAGCTGTTTACTTAATTCATCAGCTGCATATAGGAACTGAACTAATTAACAGCCAAAAATCACCTCTCGTTAAGCAAAACTTCTCAGTGCACTAAGTATTTACAGATAATGTCCCCAATTTCCATTTTGTGAGTGGCCATTTTTCAGAGCTCCATAAACACTGTGATCATGTTGGAAGAACAAGGTATGAGAATTAGCCAGTGTAGCAGATCACCAGAAAGACAGAAGCCTGCATACACACACACACATATGCAATGCAAGTAAAACATAGTAGACATCACTTTCACATGGCAAGCAAAGGTAGCATGTTCAAGGATGAAACATGAGAATGCATGCATAGAAAAAACACCCCAATGCCAAGAATCATGCAGAGAGAAATAGAAAGATAACAGAATTCTTCAGCATGTATCTATGTCCATACACTCTAAAATGCCAAGATCCAATTTAGTATAAGCAAATCTGGAGCCAGCACTACCTTTGTTAAACAATATAATCAATTTGGCAATGTATCTCAAGATTCCCATACACCCATCCATCTTCTATACCGCTTAATCCTTTTCAGGGTCACGGGGAAAACTGGAGCCTATCTCAGGGAGCATTGGGCACGAGGCGGGGTATACCCTGGACAGGGTGCCAATCCATCGCAGGGCACACTCACATACACATTCACACACCCATTCATACACTACACTATGCCAATCAGCCTGCCATGCATGTCTTTGGACTGGGGGAGGAAACCGGAGTACCCAGAGGAAACCCCCACAGCACGGGGAGAACATGCAAACTCCGCGCACACACAGGGCCACGGTGTGAATCGAAACCCCCACCCTGGAGGTATGAGACGAACATGCTAAATCTAAGCCTCCGTGCACCCCTCTCAAGCTTCCCAATAACATTATATGCAAAAAAAAAAGACACTGAGAAATTATTCAAGCTTTGTTCGATTTGTGAGTTTGAAACTCTGTGATGCTATATGAGCAATTTATTTTGCCTTTCACATGTGTGTGTGTGGGTGGGTGGGTGTGGGTGTATTTCAAGCATACGCAGAGGCTGCAATGACTTGAGTTGTCTTCTACCATTCACCTTGCTGATGGTAAGTCAGCGTCAGTGTGTTAGTGAGAGAGAAAGACTATTTTGGATACAGTATGTGCATGCTCACACCCAAAACAGGCATTATTGATTAAGTATTATGCATATTTGAATTACACTCAAGTCAACTCAATTACTCAATAACTCTTTAGGCTGAGGACTGACATGTAGTCAAGACAAAGATTTTATTATTGTATAAAACACAAATTATTACTCTCAAGTACAGCTATAGTACATAATTCTCTCCCCAGGCTCCCCCCCACCCCCCAAACACACAAACACTTGCTCAGTAGCCTCAACATACCTGTAACATTGACCTCTACTAGGCCAGAGCGAGTGCCGATGCTGTTGGTGGCATCACATATGTATGTGCCACTGAAGTCGTTTGTCACGGGCCCCCTGAAGAGTAGAGTGTTGTTTCTGATTTCCACGTTTCTGGGCAGTGATCCGTTCAATCTGTCAGTCAAAAGGGACACGGTTGTTAAATTTCATTCAGACTGTTTAGAAATACTAGAAACCCATCAAACACACAAATCCCAAAAAACAGTGGATCCTTTCCTACATGATCCAATCTATGCATCTTAGTACATCAAGACAAGTTGGTTTCATATCAGATATTTCCCCAAACATTAGCACTTTAATTTGATACTATGAATAGGTTTTCTTTCACCGTGAATACAACAAACTCTTTTTTGCCTTCATATTGCATTTTGAACAGTTTGTCAATACATCTTACAGTCTGTAATCAAAGCGTTATTGTTGCTAGGTTTAGGATTTTTTTCAGGTTTGCTTTAGTTTGTCTCTTCCAGGAATCTCTCAGGTGCATGTGTGTTATTATGTGACATAGTTTACACAGTTATGCTAACTAGTTTTGTGAAACCAACATATGCCCTTGCACACGTAAATTAGTCCATTATTTGGTAACCAACAAACTTGCCAAACTATTTTAATTACTAAGTAGCAGAGATAAACACTATTTCATTTTAGTACAAAAACTTGTAGAATATGTATAACAAATTAAATTATTTATTGTTTGTCTCCATTTATTCATCAATAAAATAGTCTCACTATTAAGAAGCTAACAGAATTTCTGTTTAAGTTGTCACACAAAATGAGAGATTTTTGGGCGCTTCTCCCGGAGCGCCCAAAAATGCACTCCCTCCATCTGGTGGTCCTGGCCCCTTGGGCAAAATGTCCCCAGTAGAACTGAAAAGCAGAGCGACGTCCTCAGCAGGGCTGGAGCTCAGAGCGACGTCTGCATGGCAGGACAGCGGGACAACTTCCTCCCGAGGACAGGAGAGGGGAGCGATGTTCTCCGTGAGGCCCGAGGGAAGCTCCAAGATTTCCACGAGTCCATAGAGGGGAGCGAGGTTCTCCGCGAGGCCAGGGAGAGGAGCGAGGTTCTCCGCGAGGCCAAAGGGAGGAACAATGCTCTCCGCAGAGCATGAGGGGGGAACGATGTCCTCCATGGAGCAGGAAGGGGGAGTGACATACGGCGCGCAGCAAAGAAGAGGAACGACGTCTTCAGCGGAACATGGAGGCAGAGCGACGTCCTCAGCGAAGCAGGATGGCAGAGCGACGACCTCAGCCGAGCAGGAAGACAGAGCGATGTCCTCAGCCAAGCAGGAAAGTGGAGCAACGTCCTCAGCCAAGCAGAAAGGCGGAGCGACGTCCTCAGCAGAGCAGGCAAACAGAGCAACGTACTCAGCCGAGCAGGAAGGCAGAGAAACGTCCTCAGCTGAACCAGCAAGCACAGCGGCGTTATGCGCAGGGTTGGCGAACAGATGGGAACACTTCGGTATGTCAGGACCGGAGCAACGTCTTCAGCCAACCTGGGTGACTGAGTGACATCCTCAGCTGACCCGAAAAGCTGAGCAGCATCCTCAGACGAGCAGGGAGGCTGACCTTCATTCTCCGCTGACTCCGTTTGCTGAACTAGATCCATTATAGGGGAGGGAGGGTGGGAGATGGTACTAGCCCCGACCACAGACTCCCACTTGTACCCAGACTCCTCCTCCTGTTGGCGTGGCGTAGTCCTCCGTGAACATAGGTGGTAGATTGAAGCCCAGGTAATTCCTGGAGACCTACTGCTTACGTAGCGCAGCTGGGTACTCCTCCTCCTGTTGGCGTAGCATAGCGAAGTACTCCGCGAGCATAGATGGCATAGTGACACCCAGGTACTTCATAGTGATCTGCTGCTTCCGTTGAAGGTCTTACGTTCTGTCATGTTTCAAAGATGGTTTTGGAAGCAATCGCAGATACACAATGTTTTATTTAAACAAACAACAAAACAAAGACACTAAGACAACTTGGCAAAATATTGTGGCAAGAAACAAAACACAGTAACATGGAACAGGGTAGTCTAAGACAAACGTAAGACAGAGAAGCAGTGCAAACAATGGCTATATATAAGTGTGCTCATTAACAGAAACGTGATTCAGGTGCAGGTGGTCATGTGACATGTAGTACAGTGCAGTGGCTGATGGGAACTGAAGTCCAGAGTTACCTCCTTGATATATGACATTGTGCTACATTCCTGCTAATGTACAGATCTTTGCATCAAATTAGACTGGTCCTTAAAGTGCATCATCTCGTAGAAGCAAAATATAAATAAAATTGTACCCAAACTATAGGATAAGTAAAAAATAAAAAATGCCATCAACCAAATGAAAATATGCAATCAAATATAACAATATGCAACCAAATGAAAACAATACCCTGTCCAGGGTGTACCCCGCCTTGTGCCCGATGCTCCCTGGGATAGGCTCCTGGTTCCCTGTGACTCTGAAAAGGATTAAGCGGTATAGAAGATGGATGGATGAAAATAATTCAGGCCTATGCGGAAAAGGCAATAACAGTATTTACACCCAATAGAGTGGTGCAGGGATGACGTCATTTTGTACCGGAACCTGAAAGTTAGCATCCCACTGGTCGACAAAAACCAAATAGGATTTCCCAATAGGCTTTTGGACTATTGCAAAAAAATAAGCTCTGTGATGAACAAAATTTTACAATACTAACACATTTTGTCCATCAAGATAATTTTCACAAATAAACACAACTTTTATGAAGTTTGAAGCATAAATACAATCGCCAGAAATAAAAAGCTAACCGTATGCTATAAAAGAACTACACCACAGTTGCTCGACTTCAACGTCACCATCACCACGCTTCCGACAACTTTTCCAAACTTGATTTTTTGAACATTTTCCATAATACGGATTTACTCTGTGGACGAATGTTCATCCATGTTTTTTTTTTTTTTTTGTGTGTGTGTGTGCGCACACCTGAATCGGTTTCAGGGCTCTACTGTAACAATTTCTTTTAGGAGCACTTGTTCTCCTAATTACAAAAATTTAGGAGCACAGTCCAAAATTTTGGAGCATGGTTGAAATTTAGAATTTTTATTTTTTTTTCTTTTTAAAGAGATGGTAACGTTAATGTGCCACAATATAACTGACAAGTAGGCACGAGAAAACTTGAGCTAGTCAATTATGACAGAATTTAGGGACATGGTGTGAGCCATGACACATTCATTTACCTTCTGATAAACTAAATGTAATATTTTCAGTTAATTTTACAGGGTGTATGCAAAAAAAAACAACCGTTAACCTGTTTCACCTTGTAAGCAAATACAATAAACCTCAATGTTCAGTATATGAAGTCTGCTCCTCTTAAATATATTTAAAGCTACACTATTAGACATTTTCCACTGTCATGGTTCTGGGTTGGAGCCAGTTCTCGAACCGCTGTGTGTATATTGTGTATATATGTGAATAATCTCATAGGATGTGATTGGGTGAGTTCATTTACCCATCAGATGCAAAGCGCTTTAGTTTAATGGTGTTCATCATGGATGCACCGATCAGGATTTTTACGACCAATACCGATCCATATAACTGATGTCAAATTGATATTAAATGCAACCCATAGCAATAAAACATTATTTAATTTCTCATTTTATGAAGTTATTATAATATCTATTTTTATATTGAATGATTTATTTATAACTAAGCACATTTTCTGTCTTTATAGTTTAGTAGTTTTTGTTTGTTTGTTAGTTGTTCCTTTTAAGATCGGTTCCCCCAGTACAGTGTTGCCATGTCTGCTGATAATATTGTGTTTTTTTGGGGGATTCAATCAGAACATGGAAACTGGAGTTGACTTTTCTGGTGATATCTGGCAACCGTGAGCATAAATGAAGTGAATGCGCTGTCTATTAGAGTTAGTGAAGGGAGTGAAGGAGAGCGACAGCGTACTGTATGTTTACAGACTGAACAGTTGCTACTCTTGATTATGATTGGTGAGGAATTACATAATAAAGAACTTTCTTTGGATTACACCCAACCTTGTAGCGTTAGCATTATTATTAATTTACTCGCGCCCGACGCCGCTGTGTCTAAACGAGCATATCACAGTCAAAGGTTCAGGTCATTTTGAATGATCAATAAAAGGTGGCAGTTTGTGAGATCGGGAAGTTGAAGCGGATGATGTACAGAGTTACTCTTCAACATAATGGCTTCTTTGCAGTATTTATACACTTGTTCTGACTGAGGTGATGAAAAGCTGTGTGAAAGTAATTGTTGCGTGGTTTTCCACTTTCTGTAGTTTTTATTCCGATTGCGTTACATAACTCCAAACAGGTCGCGCCTGAATCGGTGCGCCTAAATATTTTTTCACAGTCGCACAAAGTACTTTTCAGTCGCAAATGCGAGTGAAATGGTCGCACAGTAGAGCCCCGAGTTTATCTGCAAAGTTATTTCCTGTTCGGCGTGATGATGTTTAATGTCCCCGACAACCACTGCAGTGCCATTTAGCAACATGTTAGTGTCATGATTTCCCCTCACGCAACCGCTGGAGCTCGCAGTGAAGCTGGCAGCTCGAGCACTAAAATGTTAACTCGTTTCCGGATTTTGCCATTACAAAATGATGTCATCCCTGTGCCGCACTATGGTGACTGGCAGTAAGTTTAGGAAGTGCTTGATTTGATCTGCAGCAGAGTTTTCCATGAGCGGAGGACAAACTTTAAACGTCAATATCGCAGTCGATCATATTCATGTAATTGTGGGCAGTCAAAATAGTAATTGCGATCGATATTCGATTAATTGTGCAACCCTATACAACATCATCAAATTCTGTGTATTTTGTGTAAGTACTTGGTCTAGACATGCTTTGCTCTTATTCCTCTTGCCTGGAGCATACCAGATGGCCCTCTGATTCTCCTTAAAACATATAATTACAATGTCTCCTTCAGGCTTGTTTGAACAAACCCAGCATCCACTGTTCCTCCCAGATGTCCACCAGCCTATCTATTTTAAAGTGGAAGCATCTAAGCTGTAACACTGATGAGAGAACTTTAGGACCTGGACAAACTTCTGGACATCTGCAGTGCTCCTACTGTGCACCTTGTAATCATTAGCCACTTCCATTTAGTAAGCATACTGAAATTTAGGGAGAGGAGGAGCTACACTGCTAACTGCCAAGACTAAATTAGGCTGGACACCAGATGCAAGGACTTGGCACTGCAACCTTCATTGTTTTGGTGCTTGATAGAATTACACATTACTTATAACAATACATATTATTATTAATCTTCCTCATCAATTATCCTGCACCTTGCATAAGTTCATTAATAGGATTTAGGCATAGGTGTGTCCATATATTACCCTGAGAATGCAAGTTTACAAAGATGTTTGCACTTGTGTGTAAATGCATGTTCTTCCATGTATGTGCATGTGTGTACATGCTCCATAGCAGGACACAGTTGACCTCCACAAAGCAGCTCCATGGGAGCTTCACAACTCATTTGATATGTGCTGTGCAATGCCACAGTGGCTGTCCTGTCCAATCCATCAGCACCATGGTGCAGTCTCTGTACCTATCAAATTCTCCCTCTGTTTCATCTTTCTCTACCATTACTTCCTATCCAATCCTCTGTCCCTCCTACTCTTTTCTTATTCTTTGTCATCTTGGTCTCTATACTTCATCCCTGCCTATCTCACATCTCTCCCCTGTTCCCCCTACTATCCTCCATCACCCCAATTTAACAGAACCCTGCCTTATAGGCCAGCTGCTGCACAGAGAAAACACTGCACCCCAAAATGCATTCCACTATATTAATATGCATTATGCATACAGCTCTGTGTTAAAGCTGCAACAAGAGGGTGTATTTACAAAGCTCATTTGTTATTCAAAGCAATGTTGATAACATCTAAAGCAAAATAGGTATAACTACACACAGCAATGCTGTAATGCTAATTCATCAGGACTTTGAGGTTGACTCAGCAACACATTTTCTTTTTCTCTCTCTCACACACTTAAAATGCTTATGGCCTTTTTGTCATGTATGAAAGAACAATGTATCTGCAGAGATATATATGCCAGTGTGGTTCTTCTATGTGTGATTGCCGAAATACATGGAGAGAGAAAAAATAACAAAAACCATCCATTTCATTAGGTATGAACAAGCAGCACGTACAGTCCCCTGCCACCCGAAACAAACAACAACTTAAAGAGACTGCGGTAAAAGCTTGGTAACGCATCACGAAAGAAGAAACCAAAAATTTGGTGATGTCAATGAGACGCAGTCTTAATGCAGTCAATGCAAGCATGGCATATGCAACTAAATATTAAGAGATATTTACTATAATTTGCATCAAGACTTGTCTGTTCCTATAGATTTGCTCACCTACAAATTGGGTGGTCTGATACAAAAGGTTCTATGTTTTATGTTGTTTTTTTTTAAAAAAAAAAAAAACATCTAGATGTAAATCGAAATAAAGCGACCTTTTGGTTTTTTTATGATCCGCCACGCCTACTTGGATCAAAAGATGCAGGCTATTTGATGGTACCTCAAATAGCGAAGGCTACAGCAGGGGGAAGAGCTTTCTCTTATAGAGCCCCACAGTTATGGAACAGTCTTCCAATTAGTGTTCGGGACTCAGACAGTCTCAGTGTTTAAGTCTAGGTTTAAAACGTATTTGTTTACCCAAGCATACCATGACTAGACTTTCTGTTATGCTAAGCACAGTCCTAACAGTCTCTTCTCTCCCTCTCTCCTTCTGTCGAGCCACACACGATTTTATGGAGATACTAGAGATCCTGATCCTTTCTGCTCTCCGGACATGCCTGATCCGTTTCGGATGCCCTACCCCTGGATGGAGCGCTCATCTACTCCAATTCCAGATTGCTGGGACTACGGCTGCTTCTAAGGTCAAACAGACTTCATATAAAACCATAATGAACTTTTTCACACTATCTGTTGTTACCCAGATGAGGATGGGCTCCCTTCTGAGGCTGGTTCCTCTCAAGGTTTCTTCCTCTTAAGATCTTGGGGAGTTTTTCCTTGCCACCGGCTTGCTCAATTGGGATAAATTCACACTTTTAAAATCTGTATACCGTGTTTATATGTTTCTATAAAGCTGCTTTGAGACAATGTCTATTGTAAAAAGCGCTATACAAATAAAATTGAATTGAATTGAATAAATACCAGGAAATAAAAGCCGAAATCCTAAACTCTTGTCTCATATCCATCTTTTGATCTCAAACCCAAATGTCTTTGGTTTATAGCACAAGCAAATGAATTGGCCTTGCCCTTCCAATAGTTTCAGAGGGGACTGTATCACTGTATTACTAGCAAAAAAAATAATTAATAAAAACCTGGCCAATTGAGAAATGAAATCCAGGCAATTTAGACTCACAGTTTCCAATGGTAGCCAGTGACAGCTGGATTTGCATCTGCGTCACAGGTGAGTTTCACATCCTGACGGTTCAGGTACCAATTTCCATCAAAACCTTCAATCTTTACCTCAGGTTCATCTGTAAGAAAACAATGTGTTTGAATATACTTACACTTGATTATACTGCCTTAAATCCTTTATTTAGCGCTTCTTTAAGATTGTTCAATAGTTAGTCAAGGAAAAACAATTACTGTATAAAATATTGCAAACTATATATAGGGTCTGGTTTTAAAAAAAAACAAAAAACAAATTGGCTCTTATTAGCAGGCCGAGTCAAATGATCTGACTCATTGAAAAGAGCTGGAATTCCAATCATTACTGAAGGATTATAACAATGTATATAACATTTGAAAAGTTAGGTGTTCCCAAATTTGTAAAGCACAGTACAGTATACTAAAAAATGAAATGCCTAACTTGTTGATTATGGGTCATTCCATCTCAAGTGGTCCAATAATTGCAAAGTTGGGTGCTCAACCGTTTTTAATTTGCCTAAAATACATTTTGAGTAATTGCTTCTAGGTATTGTCAACGCAAATCACCTGGGTTTTTTGTGTTTTTTACTACTATGGCCACCTTTGTGTTATGGAACACAAAAAAATTTGGTTATACAACTGTTTGTGGAAACCTCAATATCTCGACTCAGCATGGTCTTAACTCCTTGGAAGAAAAACCAGAGCTGTGGTGTTGTTTCTCCGGTGATGAAAGCAGAAAGTGACTTCTGAGCTGTAGTCAATTCCTGCTTTTATCACAGAAGAAACACCACCACAGCTCTGTTTATGACAATTTTCATTTGTAAAACACCCACTGTACTTCCATATTTGGATAAAATCTATTCCCACATATCAACTGTACATCTGTACCAACATGATAGATTAGGCTGGTTCTTCAAATCTGGCCCTCAAGGTGCACTGTCCCTGCAAATTTTACCGCCAATCTCAAACTCACAATTTTTTTTTACCAATTTAACCAAATGCTACTATAGAGGATTTATTTCTGTGAAAATTAGGGAAATCTTTTATTTTAAAAAAATAAATAAAAAAAAGTCCCAAACCCGAAATGTTCTGCACACACTATACTTACCTAGGTACCCCCTAAGAAATTAAGACTGAGACTCAAACACTTAAGTTCTAAGTCTTAGGAACAAGAATGTGCAAAATGTTTATATATGAGCAAGTACCTTGTAATATGCTCTAGAGATCAGTTTTTGTTCCAAGGAGCATAGGACCATCCAGAGCAGTTTCCATAAACAGCTGTGAAGGGAATTCTCTTATATCATGTACTCTCTTATATTATGAACTGCTATTAAGACACCTTATATACAGGGAATACTGGGTCAAATACCTATGATGAATGTATTCACTTAATTACCTCTTTGAATAAGCTGATCAGCTGCCATCCTTTATTATAGCTGACACATGTATTTTCTATACCTTGAAAAAACTTATTTTTGTAGTATGACTGTGTGCTTTGTCTGAATCTGTCTAGCACCATGCACCGCCCACGCACTGCAGCTTAGCTATGTGTATAAATACTCCTGTTCTGCACGAATAAACTGGACGTCTCTGTGAACAGCATGTGTCAGTGTGTTCATTTAGACTCTCCAGGCCTGAATACTCTGCGGTCAATCACACTTTCTTGCTTACAGCACAGAACTAAGAGTTAAGAGAAGTAAAAAGGCTAAAAGGCTGACGGAGGACTGAAAGACATAATCTGAGATTCCTTATCTCTAACAAACTGTATAGCCAAAATTTGTTGTGTGCCATGACAAAGATGGCAATCATATTTAAACCAAGTAAAATAAAAATAACAATAAAAAAAAACTGGTGGTTTTGCAATGCCACTACATAGAGGTGATAACTCAAAAGAAATTAAGAACATTAAAAACGGTTGCGCAAACTGCATTGGACCACTTGAGATGGAATGACCCTTATTCAATATGTTGCACAATTTCTAAGTTACTATATAAATGTAAGCAAATTTGTGATATTGAAATTGCTTGTACAAAAGGTCAAATTATCCATGAGTCTTAGCGCTTCCATTGAAGCACGTGTTCAGATGAGATGCTGATGGATTTAATCTAAAATAGATAGGTTTTACACAAACCTAGTTCATGCCAGCTCGATTGCACATTGTTATTAAAACAAAAAAGGGACATATCAAATACTAAGAAAAAGAATTTTTTTTTTTTAAGATTCTACTTTTCAGTCAAGTTCTTGCTAATACCACCTGTAATGAAAAACAGAGGTATTATCACGAGTGGTATCAGACTTTTGGACCTCGCTGTCTATATATATATATATATATATATATATATATATATATATATATATATATATATATATATATATATATACATATATATACACACACACACACACATACACACACACACACACAATTTTAGATTTTTCAAAGTAGATGAGTGTGTGACAGTTTCACACACTATTGCCATTCTCTCAACCAGTTTCATAAATAAAAATTCTTGACCATCAGAAGACAGAAGACTTTCCTTAGCAGCTCTAAGAATTTATTCATGTTAGCTTTTCTAGTATTCTTTATACATGCTCAGGACAGGCTATTCAATTAAACTTCATTCCTCTCCACATATTTCATGCATAGCTCTGAGATGTTTGCGGTCGTTGAAAATCATGACTTTAAAACAGCCCCCAATACTTTGTACAGATTTAGTGTATATACATTTTATTTGTCATGTAAAGAGGTTCTTAAAGGAAGCAGTTTGCCTTACACTGAACATTGAGGATGACACTATCACTGAAGTGATCAGAATTGTAGGTGACAATGCATGTGAGTTTCTGGCGGTGACTCTCACGACTTGGCACGATCACATAGTTGCTGCGTATAGTGACTGTGCCATTGGGATTGTGCGTCTCCTGGAATGTGGCTTGGCCCTTGAGCTTGGTATCCCACTTAATCACACTAGGTGGCTTTCCGTTCGCTGACAAACATGTAGCAACTGTCATCTTGTGCTTCTGGGCCCGAGCGATGATGATGGGAGTTGTAAGGGTCATGTGCGTCATGGGACGTGCTAGGTTAACAAAAAAACAAACAAAAAAAAAACAAATTTAATTACGAAACTATATACCATACATCATTTACATTTTGTAACCATTATTACATCACCATTATAAAATCTATTATCTGCTCAATTCCACTGTTTCTACAGTTCTGCTTTGGTCAAACAAATCCAGTTCCTAACTTTTTAAAGTGTAGTCAAAAGCAGATGAAGAAGGCACTAGTGTATCCAAACACCCAAAGTAATGCAATCCAAATTCTGGTAATGGTACCAATTAGCAGTTAATTAGCTCTGTATCTAAATTTAAAAAAAGTGTGCAAATGTGTATGCACTGGAAGCTGATTCTATTTCATCCCTTCTAACTGCCAGAGGGGAAGAGAGGCCATCTAAATAACCCATTATTTGCAGGTACATGCATGCAGAGATTTTCCAACAAGGTGAGATAGGGCTCTGGCAATTTCAAAGGCTTTGTCCTCAAATTAGAGTCAGGTAGTAAGTGAAGAGCCATGCTGGCAAAAGATCACTACTTCAGAAAATTGTTTTCTTTTGACAAGCTTGATGAAAAATACCAACATTTCATTTCTAATTACTTTTTCTATAACAGGTCCTACAAACTTTCCACAAGCTCTAGCTCACTCTCTCCCTCTTTTATCTGTATCTACATCTTGCACTTTTAAAAATATATATTTTAATTAAATGGAGGCACTATCTTAATGTGTGCGTGATCATGCAACATGTACAAGCTGACTGGAAGCAGCATAACCAAGTCAAGCATATAAAGGACTTTCCTCCTAGCTCCTCTGAATCAGAAATGTAAAAAATACTGAAATAACAATTATTTATAGAATAACAGGCTCTAAATAACTGCAAATGACACTTCCTGCATAGCATACTCTCCCATGCATATGACACTTACAGCAGTTGTAAAATTACAATTATTAAGTACATTATATATTTACTGTCCACTTTAATAGGAACACCTGTACACTTGCTCAATAATGCCATTACCCAATCAGCTAATCATGTGGCAGCAGCACAATGCATGAAATCATGCAGACACAGGTCAAGAGCTTCAGTTAATGCTCACATCAAAGATCAGAATGGGGAAAAAGTATGATCTAGTAGGATGCTTTTCTGCTCACCACTGTTGTAAAGAGTGATTATATGAGTTACTATATCCTTCCTGGCAGCTCGAACCAATCTGGCCATTTTCCTTACTTCTTTTATCAACAAGGCATTTCCACCTACAGAACAGTCACTCACTCAATGTTTTTTTGTTTTTCCATACAATTCTGTGTAAACTCTAGGCACTGTTGTGTGTGAAATTCCCAGGAGATCAGCAGTTTCTGAAATACACAAACCAGCCCATCTGGCACCAAACAACCTACCACGATTAAAGTCCT